>NW_009197543.1:0-43705 GCF_000690835.1 Fulmarus glacialis | reverse complement strand
TGTTTGGCTACATAAGCTGCCGTAAAAGCCTTTTATCTCCTCTCCCTAAGCAAAGGCACATGCCCAGCAGACTCATCCTAGCCAAATGCAGCCTGCTGACTGGCACCAGGAGAGCTCTGCTCTATAAAGAGGTTTAGCCCCCCATTCAGCTCTTGTTCCAGCTGCACTGCCACAAATTGCCTTTCAAGCTGGACTTCAGGGATGTCCCAGCTTTCCTGATGCATAGTTACTTTTGGGCAATTCCAATGAAGCTAAACATTGAGTCAAAACAAAAACCCTAGGGGAGAAGATGGGGGGGAAAAAATGTCCTGACAAGCTGTCCTGATAATTTGATTCTTGCATTCATCTGTGAAAAAGGGACTGTCATGAGTGAACTTTCCTCACTTTACACAGACAGAAATTAAAAGGCAGCTTTTCCTGCAAGGAGAGAGCCCTGGGTGTGATACAGGGCCACCCTCAGCAGCACAGGACAGTGGAGCTCCTCTGCTTCAAATTGTCAAGGCAGGCCCCGGAGAGAGAGACGCATGTGAGAAACCTTCCTTGCCTCTAAACAAGCAGAAACATTTCTTTATGCCTTCAAGGTAGTTTACTTTTTTCTGATGTTTTAGTCCTACTTGAGATGGCGTTTATAGCACCACAGCGACAGGTGGTGATGCATACTGCTGGAACAAGAGAGGAATATTTTCCCTAATAGCAGCTCAGCTCTTCAACTCATACGTCCATTGCTCACTTCTTCCCACAGTGGTGAATCTCATTCACCCCGTTTTTGAAGGAGAAGAACAGGGATTGTGAATCATCAGAAGGCCTTGGCTGGACTCCATGAGGTTCCTGCCAGCCCATTTCTCCAGCTGGTCGAGGTCTCTATGAACAGCAGCACTGTCCTCCAGTGCAGCGACTGCTCCTCCCAGTTTGGTATCATCTGCAATTCCTCCTTCAATGCTGAGGATAAAGTAGAGCTCAGAGATAACTTTTCAGATGCCATCTAGAAATAAAGACAGAGAAGGCACTACCCTTTTCATGCATCTTGTCACCCTGAGGGCCTTAGAAAGAGACCTCTTTTGCAGATGAGCCTGAAAGTAGCTTTAAACATTCCTGCCTTGCATGCGTGCTTGTGTCTTGTCCTGAGAAGCCTCCAGCTGCTGTTACACCAAGATACTGAGATGTTCAGCCTCCCACTGAGGGCCTTTATTGACTTGCTAGAAACAGGAAGCAATTTCAAAGCCTTTTTTCATGCACCTATTGACTTTCACATCACTCCTTTAAAGGATTATTGGATCTTCAGATAGTGACTAATTATGTTATCACTAAAGAATTCATTAATCCTGAATAATGTCTGCCATCCATGGAGTTCAGCAAAGAAACGGAAAAGAAGATGTTGTAGGAAAACCAAGTATAATGTTCATAATGAAATTCCAAGAAGATAGTTATTATGAGCAATACATCTTAGGCAGTGATAATAGATTTTGCTTTCTTAACAGTGCTGAGAGGTTAGCTCAATGAATAACAAGAGAAAGGAATGGTATAAAAATGTACAAGAGACAAACACAAGTTTAAGACCTTGTTTCTGCAATTATTTCTGCAGAAGTCTGGGCCTGATATATTAAGACATTGACAAACTTGGGGAAGTCCAGTGGAGGCCACCAGGATGGTCAGGGCTGGAGCACTTGCCCTGTGAGCAGAGGCAGAGGGAGATGATAGGCTTGTTCAGCTTGGATGAAGGACAGCTTCAGGAGGGTCTCACATCAGCCTGACCCTCCCCACCTGGAGGGTTATCAAGGAGCTGAGCTGGGCTCTTCACAACAGTGTACAGCAGGAGAATGAGAGGCAGGAGTCATAAACTGAAAGAATAGATGGTAGCTGGATATAAGGAACAAAATTTCACTGAGGACAGTCAGGCACTGGGTCAGGCTGCTGGAAGAACTTGTGCAGTCTCCATCCTTGGAGGGTTCAAGATCCAACTAAATAAAGCCCTGAGCAGCCTGGTCTGATCTCACAGGTGACCCTGCTTGGAGCAGGAGGTTGGACTGGAGGTACCTGAGGTCCATCCCAAAGCAGCTGATTCTGTGATTCTACTTCCCTCTGTGTAGCAGTTTGCTAGGACTTCACTCTAAAGAGGAATATGCTTTATATTCGCTGCTTTAACTATGTCTGTCTTTACAATGAAACAAGCTAACTTGCCAGTCCATTTTCATATATCCAGATGATAAGAACCTAGAGACAACCATAAAACCACCAGGAAAAAAAGCAAGGCGCCTACTTACAAGACTAAATCCTCTTACAGCCTGTCCCCTAGCAGAAAGATAGGTTTTTACGTTAAGAGGTGCAACACCCTGGAAAAGGAATAATGACTACAAACAACAATTCCTAACAATTCCTGCAAGTGGAATGAAAATCCCACACAAGTCTGATCTCTGCTGTCGAAGCGCTCTCATTCATACTAATCTATTCCAAAGATCACATTACTCCTTCACTGCGAGCGCCTCCATTCACACAGGCACTCATCCAGAATTATGTGGAGAACATATTGCAGAAGTGCTGCATTTCAGAGCTAAAAAACATGTGCTAAACCAGACAGACATTTCCAAGAGAGAACACATGCATGAAGTTTAAACTGCACCGTACACAGAGGAAAGATCTATGTTCTTTGCAGGACTACACCCCTAATCCTTTTGCAACCATATCTACATGGTTGATGGATGAAAAGCTTCAGGCCATCAGAAAAGATGGTGCTTCCTCTGACTATAGAGCATATTGCTGTCTGTAAGTAATGCAGGTTGTCAAGAAAAAAGCTTATTTATTTTAGCACAAATATGGTTATGAAAGTTATTAAAATAGCACAGTAATGAGCTTGAGCTGGCTATGTATATTACATTTTCATGTTCGTTATGAAAACTAATGTCAGCTTAAATATATGCATACACTTAAAATGTAGAGAGCTCTTTGCAAATGAAAAGTATATTGAAAAGAAGTTTAAAGATAAAATATTCTGTTATAAATCCACAGAAGAAAGTCTTATCTGAATTACTGACTCAGGTTGCTGAGAAAAAGAACCATAGAAGCCAGTAGAATCTTGTCAATAAGAAGTTTGACCTGGTTTTGCCTCAGAATTGGAAGGCCACCTACTCAAATTTTATACTGGTATGGAGATGCAATGTATTTCCAAAGGCAGAGTGGCTTGTACAAATAAAGGAATAGCTGCCCATAGAGTAATGTAAGGTTAGGTGCATTAGTGCTGGAGGACTTTGTTTTATCAAATTGATTTATACTGATTTTGGAAGTGCTCAAAACACGTAAGTGTGCATGGGATCCTCTAGTTGCTGTCTCTCTCATTCTTCTAGTTTGTGGACAAGCAGAAAAAAAAATCTTTCCTGAAAGCAAAAGTAAATTATTTTATACAGAGTATTATGTTCAAACTACCAGAGCAAAAACTGAAACCTAAATGGAAAAATAACAGCAGAGATTCCATTTCTGGGATGGAATGATCTTCTCATGACTGAACAATTTAATATGTATGACTTGTAAGTTCTGTGCATGGGTCTGTCATCTTTTTAAATGCCATTAAACCTCAGTGTCAAAATACCTATTAAGAAAGTGGCTGTGGTTGAGAAAGAGATAATAAAAATCAGGTAGATTAATGAACTGTATGGGAAGCCTCACTCCAGAAATAATGAAGTTCATAAACTGAGCTTTGCTATTTACATCCACATCCTAAATCAACCAAGCACTTTAATACCAAGAGCGATTTACCAGCCATGGAAAGCATCAGTCAGAACTTAATAACATTTTGTATACATTCAATCTGCAATATTAGGTCATATATAAATAGAACAACAAAGTTTCAAAGGATGTTTCTTTTTCTCTTCTTTCAGAAATGTTGACTATCTAGGAAACAGGATATTGGACTTTTGACTTCCTAGAAGTCCATAGAAATCCCTAATGAGGCCCACATAGCCCATTTGTGTAAAGGGTTGTGTTCAGATAACAAGTGGGGATGGGATTTTCTGCATAGTAGGAACACACACTAGACAGCAGAGCTGCAGTTATAGGTCATAAATAACCTCATGGATCTATAATAACTCCAGAGCCTGCCAAAAGCAATTGCTTCTGGACTGCTAGAGCTTCCAAACCCACCTACTCAATGCCTAAAACTGATAGTTGAGCATCTGGACCAACATTATGGCAATATGAAAATAGTATCATCAGTGTCAATAAGCATCCACTAATATCTCTGGCCATTGATTTCTGCTATCATTTTAGAACATAATTTTATTTCAATTATTGGATTTTGGAAAAGGATTAAGGAGATAAGAAGCTGGTGTTTGAAATAATCATTTGAATGAAAAATGAAGCAATGAAAAATTCTGCAGCTACTCACAATATTCACAGTTATATTAAAACAATTGACTTTGTTACATACAAATAAAATAAATACAGCCTTAGCTTTTTAATCTGGATGTGAATATACGTACATTCAATAACTGATTTTCCTTTGCTGTGTAATCACTGACCTCTTGTTCAGATTAGAGACCATTTTGAATGTAATGAATTCTAAAAATTATCAGATTTAGGCAAAATAGAAGCATTCTTGGAATATAATTCACAGCAAAATCAAAACACTAAGGTAGCTGAAGTGACGCACTGTAAAAACCTGTTCAAACAACAAACTCCCAAGTAACCAATGGAATATTAAAATGGAAGACAGCAAAACTGATTTTTTTTTGCCTTTTCATTCTGCTAAATTCCATGAGATAAATCAGCACCCCATTTTAAACCTACATCTAATGAGAATTAATGAAATGACAGAAGGATAAGTATATTCACAATCTCAAGATAAAATTGTATCTTTGCATCAGGTAGCACAATTGTCTTATATTCATATTGTCCTAAATAGTCTAGGTTTTTTCCACACAAATAATCTTTCAGAAATATCATCTCATTTGTTTCCAAGTGAAATATTATTCAAGACTGGATGCTGAACTAGCTGAAGCATTAATTTGTAAAACTTATTATTTTAGGGTTTTGTGCTGTAAGAGATGCCTTTTATTTCCATTCAGATAACTCCACTAGAAACTACGAAATTATGAACTGCTGAAATGGCTGAAATTGTGAGGACCTCAAGCAACCCGCTCAGGCCAGTGCAATATTTGCATTCTCTTCAGTTGCCTTCAGATCAAACCCTTAACCCAACACCCAAGCTCCTGAGATCATTCCCACCTCCTCTGGTGACCCGCTCTTAATGTGCTTCTCAGCCCCTGAAGACAAGATCAGCCAAGACAAGGTCAGGTCCTTTCTCACTCGGGAACTAATACCACAGGTTACTCCGTGCTTACTAGATGCATCACCTGTCTCGGCTACACAGTATTGCATGGGCTGACTCAGTCATAGAGTCCACAAGGGAAAACTCATGCCAGTGATGATTTGACCCATTTTCTATATGCCACAGTTCGCTAATTTGCTAAATGAGAAATGCGGCATCTATCCCGCAAGTAAACTGAAATGTTTAATGATGTGTTTAAACAGGTTTTAAATTCCAAGCTGGATGAATAGGCAAAATTACAAAAGAGACCATGAAAAAAATCCTGACAAAATTCTGTTTACATCATTTAAAATGTTTTCATTCTATAACGTTGAGATATGTTTCCCCAAGCTCCCAGAACATAGACAGCTCTGTAAAGGAGAGAGTAGGAGCAAACCTGTTATGAGAAAGGCTCACCCATTTCTAATGCCAGGAATAAACCAAAATTGAGAGGCATTATGAATGCTCACCTTTTACAATGCTCACAGATCTACCTGTCTTTTAATTGAACTCATCAGTTCAAAGGGATAACATTACTCCTTAAATATTCACCTCTAAGTTTACCTTTGAAACTTATTTCCAATTTATATCATTATATTTAAAAATCAATCCTGATTTCCCCAGTGCCATACAAAAGAAGAGAGCAAATTCCTGCAACATTGCCAAGCAGAGTAAATTGATCCTTTACTAGAGAGCTAATAACACTTTTCCCACCTTATCTCTCTGTGGTTTCTTTATTTCTGGACTATCTCAAGAATCCCACCATTTCTCAAGAAGATTGTATTTCTAACCTCTTTCTACAAACTGAACCAAACGTTTTTCCACAGAACAGGAGCAAAATGCTTTCAGTAAGATAAGATCAGCTTTCCACAAAAAGCTTCCACTCAAACATGAACTAGCAGGGGATGATTTATAAACCACTGCAAAAGTTATAAAAAATTTATTCTGTTTAGACAGCTAGTTTCATTTTTTCTGTATTCAAGTTTAATTCTGCCCTTATTAAAATGGCCTTTTTTACTGTTCTCTCACTTGATCAACGGGGATAATTTCCCATCAGATTGCAGCAATATCGATCTCGAAGGCCGTGCCCAGCCTGAAGCTGCTCAGTTGGGTGCCGGCAGATGAATCCTCAGTCCCCAGCCCAGGATGTTCTCCAGGCAGTCGCTGATTTGGGTGGCTGACAGGTGATAGATGTGGTCTCCAGGCTACCGCACCTCCACACTGCAGTGTGGCCACCACTGTTGGCGTACATAAACTTACTGCCAGTCCCTCTGCCATGCACATGAGCATGTAAACAGGAAAGATTTAGCAGCCAGGCCATGGCAGATCCGAGAGTCCACCTGTGAAACCACCAGCAAGCCCAGAGTGGCCTAACATTATTCCAGAGACCAGAGCTATTTAAACATGAAGAAGCGATCACTTTGCTCCTGTCCAAAACTGTCACCCATCAGTGGGACAATTGCGCCTGCTGATGCAGCCGATCTGCTTCTCTGGCGTAGGACGGCTGACCATGTGCGAGCTGCTGGCAGGAGGCAGCTTGGCTGCACATCAAGCAGGTGCGAGATGTGAAGGGGATGGAAAAACAAGTCATGCTGCCTACAAAAATAACTGGGGCTTTAGTACGTCTAGTGCAGGCTCAGGGGTGAGCTGCACATGGCACAGCAATGATTTTAAGGTAGCGGTAGCAGGTTTATGAGCGTGTGCTTCACAGACGCACGCTGGGGAACAGGTCACGGTAGCTCTGGGAACAAAGGAACCAGAAAAAAAGAGAGAAATGGTCTATTCTACATCCCCAGTTTGCAAGGACAGATGCTGTAAAGCAGACATAACATTAGGGCTCTGTGTTCATTTCCTTCAGATTACAGTGAAACATAAAAATAAGGCTTAGTTTCATGGGAACTGTGTCTGGCTGGACCTGTACCAGTTCCCTGATGTGCTTACTTAAGAGTAATGTGGTCTAGATTAATTTCTCAGAAACTTGTTTCCCATTACTGTTTTACGTGCATGCTAGAGGAGTGCTGCGCAGAATCACCAAGGAAGGATACCCAGACTGCCAAAAAAAAAGTGCAAGAAGCATAACAAAAGCAGTTATTTGCCAGTGTTATCACCAAATGCAAAGCCAACACTGGTTAAACAATGTGTGACAAACGTGCAAAATGCGCAAGGTCACTTGTAAGACAATTAATTCTGTGCCCTCTTCCTGGAGGAGATATGAATTCTCACTGTCTGTATAGGGCAGGAATTACTTTTGCTGCTTGTTTCACATGACAAGCAAATTTGGGTTAGGGAGGTGATGGGAGCAGGAGGAACTCAAGTTGAAATGGCCACCTAGTTCCTTGCTCTGGAAATCGGGGCTGGGTGTCCTCATGGAGGTGCACAGACAGGTGTTCTTCTATCACAGGGTCAGACTGGAAGAGTAAGTTGTCCAGGCTAGTGTTTAGCCCACACATCCTCAGGAATGTGGTTTTATACACGGAGTACCCGACTTCAACTTTGAGAGACAGAGTTGGTTTGGCTACAGATAGATCCTGGGCTGGGGGAGCTGGGGAAGGCAGGGGAAACAGGTCAAGTGATAATATCAAGAGAAATTCTCTCTTGGCTCATCTCCTGTTCTTCTCTGTTCAGAATCGCAGCGTGCTTAACTGGATCTTTCCAGCCCAGAGCAACAAACCTAATTTATAATGTTCTTAATTGCTTTTCCTTTTCTTCTCCCCCCACTGGCAGATGGACCTGTACCATATCAGCAATGCTTTATGTTGTGCTTGCAAGAATGATAATAGAACCAACAAAATTATTTTATTTCCTGATCTGTGCACACTGCAAAGAAAATTCAGTAAGCAGCATTTGGTCTTTATTTATTTTCATCCTCAGCTCTTGTCTGAGATCAGAAATTATTTCTGCTGTATTTTGTTTGGTTTTGTTATATGGTGTTCTGAATTCTCTCTTTTAATTGTCACAAAGAATGGCTTTTGGAAAAAAGCCACGCTGGCTGAAGCTTTGCTATGGATGTAGAAAAGGCAAAGGATGCTGTGGGACAGCACACAGCAAAGCATGCTTGTAAAGTCTACCAACAGACACGGATAAAAGATTACTTCTATCACATGCGTCAGCCAAGAAATACATACATCTGGGGCTGGATATAATGAAGATTTTAGTTACAATTGCCTGCCTTTAGAGGGAAGCTAAAGATTCAACTCAAAGCAAAGACACCTTCAAATGCAGTCTCACATTTGGTAATAAACTTCACAATTCTAACATCTACAGAATCAGCACAAGTCTTTTCTGCCTTCTTGCTAATTTACTGGGTTATGGAGAAGTTTTCAGAGTTGTATTTGTGCCCAACTTATGGAATGAACCTGCCATCATACTTTTGGATATATATATCATTGCCCTGTCCCTCTGAAAAGCATATCTGACTGAGAAATATGACGTACATTCAAATTCAAGTTTTAAAAACTTCAAAGACTGCAAAATCTTAAGAGGTGGTCCAGGTGACCTGCTAAGTGTTGGTGTGTTACACTTGGTGAAGGAAAAGATGGGTGGAATTGACTTCAAGAGGTTTTGGTACAAGCCGTTTTGAACTGACTCTACCAGTCCTCCTACAGAGAAGTCAGGGTAAATAGTCCCTCCTGATAGGAAAGATCATTAGCCTCTAATTATTATTTAATGTTTTATATAAAAACTGCAGGTTTTTTCCTGAGGTAACTTCAATATTGCATGGTTCTATCCTTCTTAAACATTATGCTGTAGAAGGAAAAATTCAGTTTTCTCCTTTATAACCCTTACAGTCTAAGGCTGTGTGTGAAAAAGCAATGCAAAAATGCGTGAAAAGTTTGGCTTCTCCTAGCAGAAGGGGACTCAAGAAAATTGCTATTTCCACTAGGGTGACTTTGATTTTAGCATTATTTTCTTTTCCACTGAGCGGTCTGATGAGGAGACAGTCACAGCAGATAGCATGGAGTGCTATGCTGGGCTCCAAAGAAGGCTGTGAGAAAGCATGAAATTAGTTCAGCTAGTGTTTGTGCTAAATAACATTAATTTAAATACACTTTTAGTGGGGAAAAAAACCGAGGCTGGGACCATTTCAGCCTTTGAGCAATACAACTGATTATGGTTGTGCTTATGGAGCTGTGATTGAGCCAGCTAGGAGAATCCAGAGCTGCAGCTTTCAGTGCTCTCCCGAGGAGTGAAATGGCGGTGAACCATCCGTGGAGACCTCAGCGGATCAGGAAATCAGCCCCGCAGGGAGCTTCTGCCTCTCAAAGACAGCTTGAAATCATCGGCCTGCCTTTAGGGCCGTCAGCATTTACAAGCTCTGGGTTAGTGAATTCTGAATCCAGACCTTTTCTTAGTACAACCAGTTAATTATGCAAATCCCAAGGCTTTTATATGGCTTCATTCTCAATTAGGGAAACTGCAAGTGCCTGTATGGGTCAGAAAAGCCAGAGTTCAATTTGTACCACCGGAGATGGAAGCAGCAGATTCAAAGTTCACGCCCAGATCAGCTATTAACTAATGTCAGGGTATTTCATATGGGAGTGGATTTTGTTTTTAACCATGCATCACCTCCTGGCTGAAAGTGTACATTTTCCTTATCTGCATTGCTCATACATTATTTTCAGGCATCAATTAATCTCTTGGTGATTTCTCCCAAACTCAAGTAAACATAGACAGAATTTTTCCTCTGGAATCAGAGAGATCTGTGCTTGCTTCTCCTTCAGGGATTGAACCCTTTTTATTCAAGTTTGTATTTTTAAGACAGAGAGGATACAGGGGGAAAAAAAGTACCTATGCTTTCTATTTTTTCTAGGATGTTCTCCTGCCCACCTTAGTTGGGAACAAGGGTGATGCCAATGAGAGGATTAAAGAGTAGTTGTAGGGGGCTCACAGTTGCTCAGAGCCTCTGCCTGCCTGCAGGCAGGGCTAGAAGAGCATCGTGGACCTGTCTTCATTGCCACTTTGTACAAACTGGCAGGGGCTGCACCCTGTAACAGCCTCTTTAGTCCCCCCCGTAAATCTGGGGCTGGCAAACTTTCCCTCCCTAGGCAGTGGTGAGGAGAAACTCAGGCTGCTTTGAGCTCACATACTCTAATGCATCCTCTGCAATTCGCAGGCCAGGTCCTACGCAGGCCAAACAGAGAGGAAGGTCTTTGTCAGACCAGCTAGCTCCTTTAGCAGCCGGAGGATCTGGGGATGGCTTTGTTCACTGCCAAGTTTGGGAGTGTCTCAGGGAAAGAGTACTTGATGGCACAGTTAGCAATGGACATTGCAGCACTGTAGTAGCCCTAAAATTCCTCAGGAATGGGATCAGAGGGCAGGGATTTCTATAAAAAGAGGAAAATAAAACAATCTAGTGAGTCAGACAAAATTAGTTAAAGTATTCAACTGTCAAATACAAATCTAGCAGCTGAAGAAAATATTAGTGAAAGAGGTTTTGATCCTAGCACTGTCATTTCATCCCTAAAGTATGACTTGCACAGTTTTCTTGGCATCTTGACTTAGGTTTATCTCAGATCAGATTTTTCTTGTGCTAATAAATGCCCTTTCTTCCTACTGGAGAAGTTAAGTGTTTTCCACTCTGCTACAGAACAGTAAACATGGACTTAAATCCACCTCCCTCTGATAGATAATTATTTTGCAGAATTATTGCTTCAGTTTTATTGTACTAAAAGGGAGGTGACATCCATTCAGTAGAACATATAAGTGATAATGTCCAAGACTAAACATAACAGCATCCATATCTTTCCTACTCTAGTGCCTAGGAACCTACAAATATTATTATTATTTTTATTTTTAAATAGTGGTAATTCCTACCATGTTTATCTAATCAAATCATCCCAGTCATTTCTTTTCCAAACTTCTTAAGCGAAGTGCTCAGTCTCCTCTGCAATGCACAGCGTTTCCATCTCCCCCAAGGGCCGAGGCGCACACAGGTACCTCCTGCTGTTCGAGGCATTTGTCTCACGCAGCCTGTCACAGGAGGAGAAATCTCAGTTCTTCCGATGTTTGTCTCCTCCTCCATGAAAGCTCCTCTGCAGCAGGGAAGGTCATATCAAGGGCAAATTTTCTGCTCCTTGTTACCTAGAAATTCATAGTGATGTTGAATATTCATAATTGCACATATGCTGGCATGATGTGCAGAGCATATTGGCTAGTATCTGTCTCTTATTGATTCATTCTCAGCTACCCCAAAAATGAAAGACTTGAAGCCAGCTGCTAACTAAGGCTCTTATTTTAAACAGAGTTTCAGAAAAGCCAGTTAACAATTCACTTCCAGTGTAATGAGCACTGGATTCATTAAATAAACACTAGGTTGCACAAATCCATATTTATGACTCCCTGCAGCAAACAGAAATCTAAAGTAACGTTTTGAAATAAATCACAAGAGGCAAGACGAATATTGCATGGGGAGAAGGTAAGTATATACCACAGAAAGAATGGTGACTCCCTCCTGTCCTGATGGTAAAAACAGGAGGGGGAAAAAACCATTGAACTATTAACGAGACTGTCGTATTGATGTAGACAGAGTCAGGCAAATGTCATAACATCTTTTGTAAAGCACTCTACGCTAATTGACAAACAAGATGTTCCATTTCCCCACTATATTCAGAGAATTATTGTTTAAAAAAATGAATTGAAACTGACAAAACCTATTACCAAAAATTACTTGAAGACATTTTTTTTCCCTGGCTCCATATTCTGTCTCCCTCCCAGGAGGATTCAAGGTCTACAAAATCCTTGGCAGCATGGCAATTTTTTTGTCACCCTCTCCATTTGGAGGTGACTATTTGGGGCAACATAATTAGAGGTTTTGCATACAAGCAGCAGCAATACGTGATTGAAAATTTAAATCGGGAGATTTCAGGAGAAGGAGCGTTTGCTGAAAATGTGCTGTGCTCAATTCAGCCATCGAAAGGATTTCAGAATGGACAGGAGGGAAAAGACACGCCATGATTGTATGTTCAAAAGGTCCACAAGCAGAAATGCACAAATAAGAAAGGAAACCAAAAGTAAACCTGACTAAATAAATGGCTCATGACCAAGCCTTAAAAATTAGTTTTGCCTCACAGAAGCATAGGCTATAGCAAAAATTAACGAGTAGGCTGGAAGCAAATGCAGTTACCACTTCTAATCTGCTCATTACATTTATATACTATATGCTATGCAAAACATGCCTGTAGGAGTTGCCTTTTTCACCTCCCGCTTTGTTTGTTTTGTTCCACTGTGCTGTTGAACACAAAATGTAATTCTCTGGAGAAAAGACTAGAAGCTTCTTTTTTTACCATGCATCTGTGTAATGCCTTGTGTCATGGACACAGACAGTCACAGCTCCTGGGCTCTCCTGCATTGCAAATGGTAAATGACTTTCCAAAGAAATGTGCAGAAACGTTCTCTCATTCCCCAAAATGTGCATTGAGTTTATGATTTCCTAGAGATTCATAATCAACATCCAGCAGGCTCTGCAAGTGGAGGGCATCTGGGAAACAGGCAGTAAAACTGAGATTCCTCTCCTTCCCTTCAGCTATTTAAAAGCTCTAGGCTGGCCCCTAACAATAACCTCCAGGCACCTCAGCCATCCTAAGAGACTAGAGAGAACTGAGATGACTTGCCCACTCTATTGAAAATAAAGGGAGCATGGCCAAATAGCTAGGTAAAGGTAGGTAAATTTAAATTTCCCTTAAAATAGCTGGAGGTAAGAACTTTACCAAGAGGCAAAGATAAATACTACTCTCCCCTGTAAATCAGAAGAATCCAGTTAGATTGAGCAGCACTACTCCACGTGTGCTGCAAATAGTGCGAGAACAGAATTGCTTCATTACCGTGGAAGTTTCATTGTCTTCTGTAGAAAGAGCTTCTTAGGTATCAGTTATTTCCCCAGTATACGTGTTTCATTAATATTGAATTTAACTGAGATTTTAGTTAAATGGTATTTTCCAGCTTACACCTTGTAACTTAATCAATATGCACTTACAATGCTCCCCTAGCATGATGTAAGTACAAAACCTCTCAACTTGCTTTCCAGATAGCTGAATCTTAGCTGAAGCTAAAAATGCCCAGTATTTCAGCAGCAGCAACTGCTCCGTGAATTCAGAAAGGTGTTTCAAAACAGATGGCACTAATTGTGTAATCCATCGTATGTGTTGAAGTACGTCAATATATATTGTAAGAAGTAGCTGGAGATTTAGATATGACTTGTTTACCCTGATTTGTACTGAGACTTAGGAAGGAGAATTTGTCAATTTAAAACATTTATTCTGTCATTACAGAAATAATGAAGCTTATTTTCCTATGGAGTTGTATAGAAAAGAAACCTAATGGAGTCCTTCCCTCTTGTGATCACTAAATCCACGTGGTTGGCCAGCTGTATTATTAAATAACAGACAAAACATGGAAATGCCCGGAGACAAACTGAGTTGGACATCTATTTCATTAACTTCTGTACATGTAAACAAACAATATTGCCCATGCGAGAAAGCTTACAATCCACAAGAAAACACTTAAGGAGAAGGGCACAGAGACAACTGAGTCAAGCTGGAGGCTGTCAGTTTAAAAACAGGTCCTTCCGTGACTTTTGTTTCTTTGCAGATGATCTAGGATCCAGACCTACATCCACAGAAGTCGTTAAAAAATTCCCATTGACTACAGTAGGCTATCAACCTCCAAGGAAGGAAGGAAGGAAGGAAGAAAGGAAAGAAAGAAAGAAAGACGGAAAGAAAGAAAACCAACTTACTAGGATTTCCCTTCTACCTATTCTCTAAAGCCTGCTTTAATGTCATCCAAAAGAGAACAAGTCCTTTTCATTTTATTAAAAAAGTGTATCAAAGCAATAATGAATAGTTTGATCCCAGTATGAGATAACATTTTACCTCTTATTTTTTATTAAATAATCCTTTTCAGTTAATAACAATCCTATTTTCAAAGTAAGAAGCTAGAAATTCTCTGTGTGACCATTCCGTACAACAGCAATAAGTTTGTTTTTATTTTTGCAGGGACAATAAATTGGAGCCTTTCATCAACTACCATTTATCTCCTCTTTTTATGAGAATGCAAGCAAGCAATTATCAGTGAAGTTCAATGATCAAGGCTCTGCATAAATCTGCAGTAGAAACTAATCCTGACTAATTAATGTGACTAAATGTATGGTTTAAAATAATCCTCAATGCCAGTAGTTCTTTCTCAAATATTTGCTTTTATATTAGAATTTAATCCTTCATGCTTGCTATTTGAAATTGCACGAGAAGAGCCATTTTCACCTGGAAATTTCATGATGTTTTGTAAATACGGCCTCAGGTACAAAAAGACAAAAGCAAATACTCTATTGCTATACATGAGCACAGTTTCCTAAGACTAGTGAACCAATGCCAAAAATCTTTAGGAAATTTGCTGAAGATAAGTAAGGAATGAGTTTAGCGGACGCAATGGATGGAACTGAATCATTATAGGTCTCTGCCATAGCTGTAAGGAAGTTCTCCCCAACCTATTCTTGCGGGGGCAGAAAAGGGGAAAGATGGGTTCTGTATGGTGGTTTTATACTGGGTTTTCATTAACTTGTTTATAAAGTTTTGGGCTGTGTTTTATTTTGAACAGTTTTTTAGCCATTTTAGAACTTTGTTCCCTATATTAATTTTGTTGTCTTAATTCCCCAAACTCCCCCGAGACATACACATAAGGCTGGAAGGACCTCAAATGTACATGCAGAATGAGTGATTTTGATGTTAATGTTAAATCTGGTACTTCATTGCCACAGCAGGTCAAGAGCTCTGCTGTGCCGCCTTTGATCCCTGGAGCCCGGACTGAGCCTCAGGACCCCCACGCCGTGGTCTGGGCAAGGAGCCACCAACCTATTTGACAAATTCTCCTTCTCTTGAGGGACCAGTTTAAAAAAAAAAAACACCACGGCATAAAGGTGTTTTAAATGTTAAGGGCATAAGTAGCTGTGTCAAAGTCTAGAGGTTTCAAAAACATCCTCCCACTGAGAGGTGAGTGCCTCTGAGTGCTGGCAGGGGCACTAAATTGCTTCCCATATTTACCCTTCAACAAGCATAGGAGTTGTCTGGCACATTATGAAACCCGCAAGGCCCATAACAGAAAATTGGCAAAACACTACCCCAAGTTGTAATGAAGTGGATACACAGAAGTACAATGCTTCCAACTGATTTTTCTGATGCAAAGCAGGTAAGTACCCAAGTACCTTCCCTTGCATGAGCTGGTGTCAAGAAGAGCCTGTGAATAGTACCCAAAATCTGACCCTGTTCCCCTTTACACCTCCCCAGCAGCCAGGACCCCTCCGTAAATTTGGAGAGCTGTAAGCAGGCTGCAAAACACTTGCAGGCCAAGGTTTGTCCCCACGTATCGGTGTTGGAAGCAGAGTTATCCCACATCCCACCCACAGCCAACAAATGTGCCCGTCCGAGTTGTCCCTGCAGCCGAGCTGTTCGGGTGCAGAGACGTTCGGGGGGCCTGGCACCACAGGTGGGAAGGAAGGGTTAGCTAAATAGTTTCCAGTACTCTGTACTCAAACAAGTAGTGGGTCTTTTTCATCTTCCTCTCTTTTCTTCTGAATGCTAGTAAACTCAAATTGTCATTGTTACGGATTTGTAACAAATACATATTTGGTTTTGAAAAAAAATGAAATGAAAGTTTAATTATAAAATAAATATACAATCAGTTACTTATTGTAATATCTTTCTCTTCCCTGGATTTTGTCTAAAATGCTCAGGAAAACCTCAGGTTTTTTGCAGTCCTGTTTTTCTCCAGAAAAGTACGGAAAAAAATGCAGTTTAAGGACCCAATCCTGCAAACTGCAGGATGTGCATAACTTCTTTGGCTTACATGGGCAACGTAAATTCCATTAGCTGCTTGTACAAAATTCACAAGCTAACAAAACACAGCTGAGTTTCCACATGAACACATTTCAGCATTTCCTCAGGGGAAACTGAGGGGTGCACTGGTCGCAAATAGTCATTTCTGAAGTCCAAACCATTTCTGAAAAACTAATAGAGGCTTAAAGAAGCTGGAGCCATCATAGGCGAGATTCTGATCGTAACTAACCCAGAGCAAGTCTGGGATTTTTCCACTGGATACAGTGGCAGTATTTGAGATTGGTGCAGGGTAACAGCCTTAAATCCCAAGCCTTAAATCCCTACTTGTGTTCAAGAAATGTTTAGATTTTAGAAATGAAAAGTCACAGTCTGTTTGCCATTGTTTTTCCTTCAAGGCAATAGTGAGGTTTTTTTCATGTAAGAATTTATATGTTATTTTGGCCTTCAGATCTTTTCCTGCAGGGGAAGTTACAGTAAAGCAAGTCTGAAAAATGTCTACTGGTTAGAAATCAGCTTTCTAGGGGAGAAAATTTTTTTAATTTTAATCATTTTAGTGCTTATTACACCAGAAGTGTAAGATGTCATTCCTAAGCTTAACAAGTTCACCCGTCACACGCAAATATCTGTGATTAGCAGGACTTGGATGAGGATGGGGCACTGGCTGACTCTGCAGCACCCTGTAGAGGGATTCTGTACAGTAAATGCATGGAGCATTGCCCAACGAGACCGAAAAAACGAGGATGTCATCCGTGCTGTGAGCTTTCCAGCTTAGCTCAGCTGAAAAAGCAAATAGTCTACCTGGTTTAGGGAAGGTTTAGTCTTCTGAAAATCTCTCACCTGCTCAAAACCCCAATGTTTCTATTTTTGAAAAATCCTTGCCATTCCTGCAGATCGTTTACCACAAGACAAGCAATTGTAGCATCCAGAACATAACATAACATTGATAAGACACAAAATTAATTTGTTGTAATGTATTTCAAATAACTGAAGTCACAAGGTTATTGGGTTTTTTACTAATCCTCTGAGATTTGTACCATTTCCGTTTTACAAAAAGGCTGCTTATACAAGGGGAAGATGCAAGGATGGCTATAAATGGCAGAGTCATGGGGTGATAATTCAGAGGAGTTGGGAATCCATGATAGGATTTACACTATAGTTATTTTTTCAGCCTGTTTGTACCTTGTATGTACTGTATGTGCATTTATATTTCCAAATTTTGTATGTACAGTTAACAATGCTAGTAAGAGTATACATTTCATTTCTTCGCTTTGGAGACTTTTATAAGAAATGTAACCCTACAGTAGCTGTAAAGCAGTCTATGCTTTACATGCTAGGACTCAGGTATTTCTGCGCCAGTCTTGCAAATACAAATCACAGCACAGAACCTAGTCAACAGGATAAAGTACTCAGACCTGAATGGTGCAGGCCCTAAATCAATATACCATTTTACCACATCCTATTTATACATCCATTGTGCTGTGCATGATAAAGCAGTAGTCAAAAACAAGAGCTCAGCTGGAGACTCATAATTAAATTTGGATAAATTTTCCCAATTGTTTGTTATGCAGAAATGTATTTCCTATGGTGTCTGGGTTACAAAGACATTACTGGCACTTAGGAGATTAGCAGAAAAGGTTGAACCATTTGACAATTAGCGAAGCACCACATCTGCTTGCCATTTGCAGTCCCCAAGGCATCAGCTTTTCCTCCTGACAGCTGTCTTCTGTTTGAAGAATAAAAGATGGTTTGGGCTGTTATTTATCTATCACCTTCCAAGATTTTGGAGCATTACCTTCATGCAAGCTTCCACGCGTGGACACCTCAAACTTTCTTCCCTCAGTTATAAATACATCAGCACAGCCCATTCACGCCAGCAAAGCACAGGCTCCTGGTTCACAAATAGGATCTAAGCAAACAGAAAAAAGAATTTGAGAGCTCTGCTCAGAGACTTCGGCCCAAGTGCAGACACCTTTCCATCTGCAGGCGCTTCTCTGAGGCACTGTGACCGCTACAGCGTCTGAGCTCAAGAGAGCACCGACGGCTCAGTCTGACACAGAGCCCACAACAGCATGATTTAGGGATCGCAACCCTTTCTTCCCATTGCATCTGCAGAGAGCCGGGAGCTGGAGCATCAGAGCAGATCCTCTCGATTTCTTAAAGTTCACTTGAACTTAGATGCCGTGGTAGTCAAACTGCTTAACTTAGGTACTTATAAGGTGCTACGAATATGCCCCTCTACACTCCCCTGCCAGCTCTGACTTCATCTTCAAGTGGTTGCACATCCCAGGCCTCTGCAGGGCCCAGCGGAGCTCCCTGCAGCTGGAGCTCCCTTGCCAGGAGGAGCGATGAGTCTCATAAACTGTAGGCTTTTCCTTTGAGCAGAGCTTGGGGAAAAGAGCTGGCCATCATTTGTATTCATGTGAACTGATAGTAAATTAATTACAAAATGCAAAGCTGGTAATGAAGAAGGCTGGTGTTAAAGCAATTATTGTTCTAAATTGTTTTCGAGGATTTGGGGAAATAGTGTGCGAAAAGCAGTAAGGTCAAAGAGCAAGCATGCTTTGGCTATCAAGGTAGCTCGTACGTGACTGTGCATATATCTGTGCACAGCAGACATTATAAAATAATGCAGAGAGCCTTGATTGATCAGCCAACCTTTAGAGAACAAAGCTTCTGTGGATAATTTATCAAAACAAACCCATCTTCCTGGCACAAGTTTGCTTTATCAATTTTGTTTGAGCTAGCTAAATAAACACATTACAAATATTCCATTATCTTTTGCTGTCTGTACTAGCATCGCAGCATTTTCAGTACCAAGATAAACATTTATAAAAGTGGATCTTTGCATTAGCCTATTATCATCAGTTTTTAATAAAACAGATTACTGTAGACCAGTGGGAATATGATGGACCTACACAATCAGGCAGACAAGTCAATTTTTTTCAGTAGCTGCCCTTGTTATGTTCTTGTCTCACAATAAATGTGAGATTATTTATCCTTCAATAAAACAAAGTTAATCTAGTTTACATTACCATGGGGAAGAGCCCATATAGATACATGTTGCTGAATGGGTAACACGGAGTACGTTTACATCAAGCTTAGCTTCTGGTAACTTTTTGCTGTGCCCATCCCAGCAGCTCACCTCATAATCATCTGCAGAGGGTTGCCCTAAATCCAGAGACCTGTGATGACAGTATGACTTTATCAGACATACCGCTGTCCTCCAGTCTGTCTCATTACCCGTTATGTCTAGGTAACTAGCAAGAGCTAGTAAAAGCCTGCCTTTCCCTTGTTATAACACAGATAGTTGTATAATAAATGGTTTCCAAATTGCATACTCCAAAAGTTGTCTAAGTAAGTTATAGCCCGTGTGAACCTATAGTGCCAAAACCTTCTCAGCAAAAATTGCCAAATTCATGTTATAATTATTATTATTAACAAGACTGAAGCCTTTCTAAGTCTACCCAGCAATGGGTTTGCACTTCAACAGCACCTTTGCATATCAAAGACTAATACATTAATACATGGCATGGGAAATCATAAGCTGATGCTTTGATTAATTAACAAGTTAAAATTTACGTTTCACATTCGCTGGTTCACCTACTCTCAGTAGGTCTTCAATAAGATTGAACGGCATATAAGAGAAAACTTCACCCTGACTACATTTGCCATGTTCAGTAGGATGCCTGGAGGACATGGTCTGTCCTGTCACTGCTTTACTCCTTACTTCTGGCTGAATGTAACAGAGAAAAGATGCCTAGGTTAAAATAAATAACAAGCAGATTAAGAGGCATGTTATCACCTTACACATCTATAGTTCTTCCTCCATGTCCAGTAACTGGCATTTTAGGTGTGGTCCTCCCACAAAGCTTATCAGAGGTCAAGAGCAATTTCTGGTATAGCTGTGTGCTCCACTCCCTGGGGCAGCAGTCAGTATTTGGGAGTATGAGATTGCTCCTGGGGTGCCATACTCGTCCCACTTTGTGAAAGTGTCTGTACCATGCAGCAGTAGTACAAGAAAACAAGGGAGGTCTTACGGCAGTGCTCTGCTCAGACCTGTGAAGGCTTCGGGGGGTTATTGGTAGGAAGTCAGGAGGGAAGGGGACATCAGGAGTAGGATTTTAGACTGGGTTTGGGGGAGATTATGGAAAATTACACTCAAAAGTAAAATCAAAGAGCTGAAGTGAAGAAATTTTGTTACCTGCAGGGTTTAAAACTGTGTTGCATAAAAAAGTAGAGAAAAATAACACAGCATTTGATTCTGTCCTGGGAGTGGGATGGTCTAGATTAGTTTTTCCTAATCTCTTTTGAATGTGACCTTGCGTTACAATGGAGCCTAACGTTGGGAAACTCTCCCCGTTCATCTGCTCCCAACAAAGAGGAGATAATCATGGAAGTGGAGCAGGCTCTGACCGCCAGACTGAAATCCAAAGTGAGATGCTTGGACAGATCACTTCAATCTTCATAAATTCAAGTCTCCGACTGAAAGAGTTGGTGTCTCTCAGAAATTCACCTTAATTAACCAGTGTTTTATTACTCACATGGTAAGTATCTAGCTTACTGTGTAATCAAAGCTCTTTGACAATTCTCTGACTGCACTGCAGAAAACTTTAAAAAAGTGATATTCAGTAATCAGCGAGAAAACCAGTGGTGCATGTGCAATTTACCATCAGATTTCAGTTCTGCTGTGCTACTACCAAAAGGCTAAAAGCTGTATAGAAAAATACATTTATCACTCCTTTCCCTGCTGTCCCTTGCAGCCCATGAAGATGCTAAAAACTGCCTTTGTTTCTCCAGGGAGAAGATGACAGTTGCTGATGCTGTGATCGCTTCATCTATTTTTGCTGATGTACTATTCAGTGCTACAATTTGGTTCTACTAATTGATTCCTCCTACAGAAAAACAGCTGATGAACACCCATTTTTAACAGTATGCCTAAATAGGGTTGATCTGCCACTCTTTTAAGACTGCAGTTACTTTTGATTACTTAAAATAACAATAAGCATCTTAGTCATTCAGTTGCCTTAGGTAATGCTGTATAACACTTGCATATTCTTTCACTATTTCTTATTGTAACCATAAGTATCTGAGCAAAAATTAATGTATAATTCAAATTTTGGGCACTCGCTGTGTCTCTCAGTACTTCTGCTTTTCCATGCAACGGTAGAAGACAACTGGTATTAGCTATGTCTGGAAATGGTTTTGCGTGATATCTAGTCCTTTTCTTCACCCTAATTCTGGCTGCTGTGAGGTCAGGAACAATGAAATAAATAAAGTTGCTTGTAGTATAGAGTTTTCCCATGCAAGTTTATTTGACAATTATAGAAGGAACTTCTTTTCTGAAAACTCAGTTGGAGTGGTACTGTAGCAAAACTTTAAATATGAAAGGGTAACAGCTAGAACTGCGTTTTAACAACAAGGTACATACTGTTGTCCCACCCTGTAAGGAAACTGAGGGACTCAGTGCTATAGAGGGGAGAAAGATTTCAAAGAAGTCCTAAATCATTTGGGAAAGTGCCGTGGAAAGCAATGTTTTAATTGCAAAGGAATTACAAGAAGGTTTGTTGTGAGCAAAGCTGGACTAGCACCTTAGCTGCCTTAACAGAAGGATGTCCATGTCCGTGGTGAGAGGAGGAGTCCCGTTTCCTGCCAAGTGGTAACTTGCACATAGGTGAGTGGTCGTAAGCTGGTAAACTCAACTGCTTTGGGAAAATGTCTGTAAAAATTCAAGGGGCCAGGAGGTACAGAAAGATGCTTGTGGGAATGAGGAAAGGGTAAAGAGCTGTATCCTTTTTTCTAGCAGAGGATTTGGTGATTGATAGCTCCACCAGATTGCAGCACAGTTCTGCACTGTCTCCTGCATTTTGCTCTTTCTTCAGCCTCCACAGTCTTTGATGGTGTATCCACTGCATATTTTATATTTGCACGTTTCCTGATCTTACCTTACAAAGCAACTTTGCAAAGTAAAAAAAAGCAAATCCTTGTATCAAAGAGTAAATTGTGTATGTGTGTATGTGGGGAGGGGTGGGAGTAACATGCTATTTTTCATAAATGTTTCATATCTCTTTAAATATGTCTCTATAAAGATATGAGGTTAAGTAGCACTGGGTAGAATAAGGTTAGCTTTCATCTCCTGGCCAAATTCCATCTTAGGTAATTACATTCTTCCTGACTAAGTATCTTCATAATTTCAATTGGGTACAGTCTATTTCCGATCTCAAATTGCTTTGTTGTACATAATGTGAGCTCCTGTATTCTCTCTCAGAAATGGGTCCGCTGTGCTAACAGGTGAAATGATCACTGTATGATCACTGGTGAGTAGTTGCACAGTAAAGTCAACAAAATGTTCTTAATTTCCTTTTGGAAACAGTACTATACAGCCATAAATCTGTAGTGTTCATCATTAGTATTGAGCAGAGGCAATGCACTGTGGGGATTTCTTTGAGAAGACATATTAGGAAGAAGAGAGTTTGGTACTAAGCTAGTGGTCTCTGCCTCTTTCACCTTCGGATCAGGGAGCGACAGGACATCAGTAGGGATTTGACACCGTGAATTACGGCGATACACTTGGATGATAGCTGGATGTGGGGAAAAAAGTTGCCATGAGGTTGCTATACTTTCAGTAGTAGATGTATATATCAGTTAAATTCCTTGGAAGAAGGGATCTGTGCAGGTGACTTGATAGCTCTTGTGTGCAAAGCTGAATACTGAGACAGTTGCCAGTCAACAAGGACAAGCTTGGGCAGTTAGAGGTCAGAAAAAAGGCCAAAAAACCCAAGATATGTGTAATTTAACTGATCTAACTTGACTTGATGTTTCACAAATAGCGATGAGAATGGCTGTGGGAACAAATATAATGACTTGTGCCCATTAAGTGCCTCAGCAGACTAGGCAACCACTCTACAACACAGTGTGGCTTGTATAGAATAGAAAAGCCAAGTCTTTAAATATACATCCTATACCCATAAATACATTAGGTCAGAGACAATTGTCTAGCCCTGAGGCTGTCTGGCAGATGCCCTTCTGTCAGTCAATGCCCTTCAGCAATGCTTCCTGGCATGGGACACGCCCACAACTGAACCAAGATAAGGACCACAGGCCCAAGCCATGCTGAGGGTGTGCTAACTGCTCACTGGCACAAATAGTCACGTGCTGGTGTCCCCAACCCAAGCTCTGGTCCTGTCTGGTTCCCTGGCAGAGATGCAACCATAGCTTCTGGAGAGCTCTGCTAACCTCCTGCTTCCTGCCGTCTGGATGAGGGCAAGCCTGGGCAACACTTCCAGACATCAGCTAAGGACCGAGAGGTGGGACTCCCTGAAAGAGGCATAGAAAGGAGAAGGATGTAACGGCGATGAATTACAGCCAGCACCAAAAGGCTGCATAAGGGCATGTAAGCTTTCATGGGTGTCGGTCTCTTCTCCTAAGTAACAAGTAATAGGACAAGAGCAAATTGCCTCAAGTTGCATAAGGGGAGGTTTAGATTGGATATTAGGAAAAATTTCTTCACCAAAAGCGTTATCAAGCATTGGAACAGGCTGCCAAGGGAAGTGGTTGAGTCACCATCCCTGGAGGTATTTAAAAGCCATGTAGATGTGGTGCTTAGGGACATGGTTTAGTGGTGGACTTGGCAGTGCTAGGTTAACGGTTGGACTTGGTGATCTTAAAGGTTTTTTCCAACCTAAATGATTCTATGATTCTATGCAAATGGGCCCAAGGAGTGACATAAGCCCCCATGGGTAACTCCTGCTGCCCCGGAGTTACCTACTCTCCAGCCTGGTCCTGACCTGTGCCAGCTCCCTCACTCACAGTCTTCAGCTGGGGAAGCCCAGTCCCTCCTGCATGGTACAGACCAGACCTCCCTCCTCCAAAATTCTCCAGCACCATCTTTATGCGCTTTGCAGACTGCATGCCATCATACCACATCGCAGGCTGTGCAACTCTGCACCTGGGTTTCCTGCTATGCAGATACCCCTCGGGTGAGCCACAGTGTAGGCATTATGTGATTTGTGACATTTTTGAGCACAAAAATCTACAGGAAAGTAATGATTATTTCCAGTAATTAGTACCGTTGAGAAGACCCAGGCCATCACAGTGTGGATACACCAGTGTGAGCTGCTTGGAGTCGTCATCCTCCTTGTTCAGTACAGTCCTAACCAGAGTCCCAAATGTCTGAGATACAGGAATACAAGGAGAAGTCACTGTTTAAGGGGTACTAACTTCTTGATAACACCTCCAGTGTTAGGAGCTACTCATTTGCTATACTTTTCTGAATATTTGGCCAACTGTGTGCAATGGGCCCAAGAGCACAAGCATTTCATGTGCAGGTAGAAAATGTGGCTTTATTAATTTATTTCTGTACCAAAGCAAAACTAAGAACACCCCACCCCTCCGTGGGGTGACCCTTCCTCTGTGCACAGCAGGTCTCAAGGTCTGACAAGTCTCACTCCGTAAATGGGAGTGGGAGCGACATACACACCACACATTCAATGCAATTTCCAGAGCAAACGTATCTTAAAAAATAAGTTTAAAATCTGAATTGCCTGGAACTGGCCTAAGAGATCAAGAACTGACTACCTCAAGCACTAAATACATGCATCCGGCTTTAAAACTTCATGAGACTGATTTATTTGTAAGGTTTAAAAGGTAACAAAATTCTTCTGTGTTCACCTGGGGTTTAGAAGTGTAGAAGCCACTGTTGCATGCTTTACTCTGTGCAACAGTGGAGATTAGAAATCTATTTTCTGTATAAGATGCAATCTGACATAATAACACACCCATATACCAATGCTAGGGCAAAGTTCTGTACAAAGAACTACACATAAGAAAATAAAGAGGGAAGAATAAGAACTGGGCAAGCACATGTGATACAACCCCGTTATTTCCAGGCTCAGGGTTAATCACCTCATACAGTCTCTGACTCCAGGTTCTGGAATTGCAGATGATGATGATAAAGTCTCAAGAGGCCCAAAGTCTCTTTGGTGCTGTGTTTTGCTTGAGCTGTGCAATAACAGCAACAATCCTCCTTCACACTTCCTGGAAAAGCCTGGAAAACTCCTCGTAGCATTCAGCAACCACTGGATTTATGAGCAGCCAACAAAGCCAGCTTGATTCAGCAACCACTTCTTTCCAGCTTCTCTTTTTATAAAGAACAATGCTGTGTATAGTATAATTTTAAACTACATCTCTTAATTATAGGTTAAAATTAAGTATTTTGGGTTTGCACTATACTGTACTCTAGGTCCGAGCTCCTGCTATTCTCTCTTCTCAAGTTTCTTTTCCCCTTGTTATGCTTATGAATAAAATAATCTGAGAATAAGCTTTCAAGCTGTATTTTACACAATTGTCCATTGAGTGTGACAATTCTTGCAGGCCATTTGAAATTACTTGGTACTGAGCCTCTGTCTTCTTGTTGCCACCAAGGCACACAATATACTTGTTTTTTAAAAAAACATCCTAGTTTAAGTGGTTGCAGAGTAAACTGGGTCTCTCACTTATCAGTATATCCTGGATAATGACATAATGCTTTAAACAGCCAAGGAAGAAGCATTAAATGACTATTTATGTTGCACATCACAATTAATTATGTGCTTGGTAAGAAATACATGACTTTCTGTATGTTATTTATTTCAGTTGTAGCGTGAAGTCAAACATAACTTATTAATATTAAAATTATTAAAAGGATCCCACAGAGGTCCTGACCCATCAATAGTCTTACAGTGGCAATAAGCAATATTTAATTCCTTGTGCCCTGTCTAGGTCATCCTTCCAGCATTCATCTTTTCTCATTTTAATGAGAAAGCTGGTTCAATAGCCATTGAACATCTACGTTATCTACACCAGCTCACGAAGCAATCTTTGGCCTTCAGGGCTAGCCCCTTATACAGCGGATGGCCCTATCCAGATAGCAGAGCATCCACCCTGGGTCTCCTCTGCGCAAAGGGCCTTAAAACATTACTGTGAATTTCTGTGATTTTTAAATTCCAGGAAAACTCGAAAAAAATATGAGGGTGTTGTCATAGCCTGGGAAAGTGGAGCTCTTCATGCCATGACATTTAGAGTGTGTGGCACATGGAGTAAGGCACAGCCTGATAGAAATTTGGGGTGCATGAAGCTTCCCCGGACAGTATGGGAAGATCGTGTGTGGGCTCAGCCATTGTGAACTGCCCCCAAACCATCCCTGGCGTTGTCTTTGGTGGTAATAGGGAATATAGAAACTCACCCAAAAGGAGAGCCCTGAACTGAAATGCCAGTCACACGGTGTAGAGAATCTGGGAATGGGATCCAGCAGTGAGCTGGGGAGTTATTTGGCAGGGACTATGCACCCAATATTTCTCTTTGCTTAGCTGGCAGGTCACAAGGCAGGAAAATAATGCCTTGATGACAAGATGAATCCCCGATGACAAAAATGAGTTTCTTTCCTGAGACGTCATTAGGGTAGGACCAGTCTAAATCAGTGCATTGGCACTTTCAAGATACACACAAATATTTCATGATTTGACCTTCTAGGATATTCAGAACAGGTTATGAACTAAACATTTCTGAATGCAGAAAGTATCATGTGAATGTGGGAAAAGGAAGTATTTGCTTGGTTGGGAATGGCCACATTGCTGCCCATGTGCTTGGTAAAGGGGATGAAGCAGCGGTTTGTGAGCATCTTCTCATGTAGGTGTGCTCCAGGTGACAGGCTCAGCTACCAAATGAGAATATCTCAGTAGAGAAAAAAATGCTTCTGTACCAATTTTTTTAAGTCTCATTCCTTTTAAATGTGTCTGAAGTTGCAAATCACATGCAGACATCAAGCACCAAGCGAGCTCTGAAGCCGAGTTCACAGTGCTGGAAAGTCTTTTTATAAAAATGTTCTCATCTGCAGTCTCTACTATGCTAAATGCAGAAGGTAAAAAGATTACTTTGCTGTAATCCTAGAAGAAAAAGAGAATTTTTCTCTGCCTGTTTCTGGCTGAGGATTAATATAATTTGCAGTTGCAATCCCAAGTGAAGGGCTCTTTGAAGAGCCTGGAAGTTTGAAGGAGACACAGTCTCCTTGTGTGATGCAAATTCAGGTCCCCAGTATCTGCCTTTGCCAGGGTGCCGAAGCCTTCCTGGTCCAACCACTGAGCATTGCTGGTGCTCAGCCCTCTTGCCCACAGCCTATGCACAGAACGAGGAGGTAGCGGACGGCTTAGAGGGAGGCGCAGCAGAGTCAGGGCAGAGCTGAGCATCGCCAATGGCTCTGTCAGACCTGAGCTGGCAGTATAGAATTTGCAGACTGATGTTTCTCAAATGAGTCTGATTGATTTTGAACAACTTTTTCAATAATCCATGTCCAGGGCATGAATAAAAAGCATTTTGTCCTCCCCCCACTGAAATAGTCTCTTACACAACTCTCTTCCTACAACTGAGTTAAAATTTCCCTTCCTACTACTTGCCTTTACTCATGGCAATAAATTATTTAATAATATGCCAGGAAGTAGGCTGGCTGCATGACTTGGCAGGAAACAGAACACAACTAGATGATTCCCATCCATTTTCTCCAAGAAAAAATCTACTTTTTGTAAAACCATCAAGTGATGTTCCAGAGCCATCCGGTGATGTCCAGGTGAGGCCTGGGGGCAGGATCCTCTCTTTTAGCTTGAAAGTCTGAAGACCTTATGGAGAGCCACACAAATTCACAGCATGGTGGGTTGTAAGGCTTAGTGAAAAACTTTTTGGTCACTAAAATAAACCCAGCTGATATTCAAGTGGTTGACAACCAACCAATCCTGGGAAAAAAAATTCAAGGAGAAAGAATAAGATAAATAAACTGAATTGTTACCAGTTTCCTCCAATGTTTGCAGAAGGCTCTGCAGCTGTTGTTATGTCAATGACATTGTTAATAGAAGTGCATTTCTATAAAAGTGCTCTTAATAGAGTTATTAGTGCAGCGTTTGCATGCCTGTGTACAGGTTGCCCAGAGAGGTGGTAGATGCCCCATCCCTGGAAACATCCAAGGTCAGGTTGGACGGGGCTCTGAGCAACCTGATCTAGTGGAAGATGTCCCTGCTCACTGCAGGGGGGTTGGACTAGATGACCTTTAAAGGTCCCTTCCAACCCAAACTATTCTATGATTCTATGATTCTATCTCTCGTGCTATCTCAGGTGCAAGGCTTACTCTATGTCTTCAGATAACCCCAGTTGTAGCTAATTATACCCGTGACTAATGAAATGGTACCCGTTACTAAAATGTCATGTTAACATTAAGGGGCCAGAAATACAATTTCTCAAAAAAATGTAAGTTAGAGACTGACACTGGAAAATGATGACTCTAGATTTGTCAAAGGATTACAGAGCTAGTCCGGACCCACGGTTCACTCCTGCAAGTCTGCTGTTTCTATGTCACAGTGTAGACAGCATGTGTGTTTACTATGTAGGAGGATTCACTGGTAAAAAAACAACACTGTAAAGGTAGTAACAGCAATACCAGTTTTTGATCATATGTGACTGCAGGCACCATTTTATGTCACCTGAATGGGGCTAAAATCATCTTGCTGTTGAACAGGAATTGGTAACAAAAGTTTTAAAATTGGGACTGCCAATTGGTATTTATCACTTTGGTCCTTCTCTATATTTTTTGTATTTTAATGAAATATGCTTGGTAAAAAAATAAATTTAAATGGCTGTTTTAAATATAACTTAATCAAAAAAGCTAACTCTATTTAAAGTTACTAGAAAACAGTGAAGCTAAAGAAGCCTGTCATGCTAGAATTTAGGATGTGAATTTAAACATTTGCAGCTTTGCTCTTCCACAGAGATATGTGAAAGACAATAAGTTCTGATTTCTGTTCCCATTTTCTGCATTTACTTGGCTGCCTTTAAGTTATTTATGATTTTTAAAAAGCTGTTTAAAATGTGCTTAATAGCTGGACTAAAGTAGTTTGATCATTGTTAAACTGTTTTTAAGAAGTGACATGCGATTATTTTTGACAGAAGCTTGGCACTTAACCAACCTCGAAAGCTAATTATTGCTTCATATGCTCTTCCACAGGGAAAGTCTTTCCTTAATAAATAAAGGGAATAGAATTGGGGAGTTTAGGTACACACAAGGAAGCAAGATGCATAGTAATTGATTTTAATAAAAGTGGAAGACTTCCTTTAGCTTCCTGACTGTCTTCCAAAAGCAAAATTAGGAACACTGTACTTCCTTCACCTGCCTTACCTATTGAGGCTACCAGCTCTTTGGGGTGGGGCAGAGTATCACTTACTACATGCATTTTCAGGATCAAGCAAAGGAGCATTTCTGGAGTGATTATTATAAAAACAGCTGCTAGGCCAGGTTCAAAGGGGCACAGGGATGGGACCTGGACCTTCACAGTTCTCAAAACTAGCTTGAAAAACAGAGTCCCATGTATATATGGAGTCTTTTTTATTCATTCAGGCTCTTGGTACAAGCACTTGAGATGGTTATTTTTCCCTTCCCTTTTCCCTTCCCTTCCCTTCCCATTTCCCTTCCCTTTTTCCTTCCCTTCCCATTTCCCTTTCCTTCCCATTTCCCTCCCTTTCCCTTCCCTTCCCTTCCCATTTCCCTCCCTTTCCCTTCCCTTCCCTTCCCTTCCCTTCCCTTCCCTTCCCTTCCCTTCCCTTCCTTTCTCCTTCCTTTCTCCTTCCCTTCCTTTCTCCTTCCCTTCCTTTCTCCTTCCCCCTTCCCATTTCCCTCCCCTTCCTTTCCCTTCCCTTCCCATTTCCCTTCCCTTTCCATTTCCCTTCCCATTTCCCTTCCCCTTCCCATTTCCCTTCCCATTTCTTTTCCCTTCCCATTTCTTTTCCCAATTCATCCTCTAAACATCTTCACCTCAAGCCTGGCTCAGGTCTTCAAATCCATGATACAACCTGCTTAGTTATCTAAGAGCTGGAGCACGGGCGGGGAAATAGCCGGGCTTCACTTTACAGAATTGCAAAAGGAGAAATTCTTATATATTTCAAGGACAAAACAGAGGCCTGAGCAGGTGCTGTGCACCAGTGGGTACACATTGGCAGCCTGGCTGCCAAATCTTATGGTCTATGGAGAGAAACCATGCTCCATACATGCATTTCCCATGCAGTGTCAAAGGGGAAGCATCATGAACTTTCAGAAATAAATTTCAGAAGACATAAAGATCCTGATATAAGATAACAATGGTAGAGGTGGAAGATCAGTCAGGAGCATTCAAAATGAAAATGAAACCCCTGTCAAGGAACAGCAAAGCTAATTAGCCAGCAAGGCCCTCAATTTGAGAGAGAAAAGACCATCAGAACTGGCCTTGAAAAACTCTGGAGGCTCCCAGGAAGCTTTTGACATATGTGGGTAATTACACCACATCTAGTAGCAAAGTTTAATACCCAAATATGAATTAGCACTTCTAAAATATATAATTAAACTACTGTTTTTAAACACAGCTAATGCCCTTGTTTGTATAGCAGAAAAGAGTTTTAATTAGTTACATAAAGAAACTCACTTTGTCAGGAAAAAATATACTGTGAAGTTGACACATGGTGATGTCCACTTTTATTAATTAGAGTGTTTATGTACAAAGCAAGCAAGGAGGGAAAACTGTTTGCTTAGATGTAGCTTTTCCCATATTATTGTGTACAAAGAAAATCCACACATCAAATTTATATTTTCTTGTCCTCAACTTACAATTCTTAATGATTAGGATGACAATATGAATGGCTTTCCCTATGTTCCCCCCAACCTGGGGCATGGTCCACTACTTGTCATCTTCTACTTGTACAAACCTCCAGCCCAGCATCCCTAGATGGCCAATACACCACTTTAGTTCTTCCCAGAAACTATTTACTTTGGTTTTCAAGAGAATTTCGTTCATACTCTAAACCTTAATATTCAGTTAATACTAATACAAAGAGAGTGTTCCTACTGGAAATTAAAGAAACTTAAAGAGAGTTCAGCCACACATGAGAGGCATTGCAGGATTTCCATATGTTTATCAGAAATGTTTTTCGCTCTCTTACCACCTCTGCACAGGATTTGGAGTTATTTTAGCTAATTTCCAGACATCAGGACCTCCCTATAAATAAGAAAAACACCAACTGTTTCAGTGGTTCGCACAGTTCATCTGCTTCTGATGGAAATCCAACGTACATCTCAAAAGGGAGCTACCTGCAGGGACTCCCCTCCTGCTAATGGCTGGGGGAAGTAAATGGGGCTGGTGATAATCTGTCTGCTCTAATCCTTCTCAGGGAATCGTTATAGATCACAATTTGGCTTTCAGTGAGAAAACGGTGAAGCACGAGCACCAAAGCATGCTGGGAGGCAGAGCTGGAGCTCTAAAATCATGTAATTTCACAACCGTTTTCCACACCAGTAGTAGTTTATTCTACTGCTGGTCTTTTTTGCTGTGACTTTCTGAAGCAGCAACAGGCCGCTTCTTAGTGTTGCCAGGCTGCATCGTGCCTTCACCATGCGGTGTACTTTCTTGAACACAAACACCCCCAGGTCTGCAGGGATTACCTTGTGTGCCGGGGTACTTTTTACACCCTTTTAGCCTTATTTTGATCCTCACAGGCTTGTTAGTTTAGAGGCTTGTCGGTAAAAATTGTCAGTGAAGCTGGGCAGAGACTGTACTGGTCTTGGAGATGAAATCAGGCTATTTTATGCCTCCTTCTCTTTCCAGCCACAGATCACCTGCTCTGCTGTGACCTTGCTTGTCCTTGGTGGGTGCTCCCTGCTCTGCTGAGCACAGTGACCCATCATCTAAATGGGGGTCTCTAAAAATACTTCCATTTGAAAGCAGGTTGTTTCTGGAGCCTGTGATGAGGCACACATAACTTAAGATTTTTTTCCAGGCTGTAATATTTTAAAAGCATTGTGCAATTAACTGTAAGTATGGAAGCAAAATGACCTACTGTAGGGCATCCTAACCCAAATGCCAGTGTAGGGGTTTAAAGTTGAGCTGACCTGAAGCTTTTTGATGAAACAGTTTTTGTTGTGAATTGCCACTTTGCCAAAATTGTTGGGACAAACAGGTCAACAAAAAGACAAAACTTTCATCAGGACCGTTTCTTGGATTCAGCCTAGAACTTCTCATCAGATTAAAAAAACCCCAAAACCAAAACCTGAAAGCTGTCAGTAGTCCTGTAGGTGAAGACAGTCATCAGGCTTGTAGAAGATCGAGGTTCAAACCCATGTCCCTGCTTCAACCACCTCACTATGGGCTACTTCCAGGCAGGTTTCTCTGCTTTTGACCTGTCTTTGTTCTGAGGTATTTCCCCAGCACAAAATGCAGCAGTTCTGAGAGCAGTGCTTTGCTTGTTTGGGGGCCAAGACCTGACGCTGTGCTTTGTACAACCCCAACGTACCATGCAGGTATCAAGTCAGTCTCTGATTTCGGAGCAGTGTTCCTTGCTGGCCCAGCAAATATTAATCGCTTTATACAAAATAGAAAAGATCCAGCGGGAAAGAAACAAAAAAGAAGCCTCAGAGCTCAGGTGCTAAGCCTCGTGCCACATCCCTTTCACAAGGACCTATGAGTTTGTTCATACAAGGAAGAAACGTGGAATAAAAACAGAGCAAAATTCCACAGGTACAACAGCCTCCCTCATCTTAGAGTAAGAGAGCTTTATTGTTATTTTTTGGAACATGATACTCTGCTTACAAGATAAATCCAAAATAACATTGTATCTAAAGAAGATCTAGATAAGGATCTGGATAAGAGAGAAGAAGAAGAATCAATAGAGATGTCCATGGAGATTTGGCTCTGCCCGGCTGATACCAGCTGCCAAATCCGCCTGAGTCTAAGTGCTTGCGTCCTGACCAGGGCAGCTTCATGCTGGGTGCTGAAACTGCTCAGAGGGATGACAGGGCTGTCTCACCGGGCTAATTCGTATTTGGGTATTAAACTTTGCTACTAGATGTGTCTCACCTGTGTCCCCAGGTGCACTTACACCTCAACACCCTGCTTCCTCATTTTCTTGGCTGAAAAATAAAGATAGTGACACTTTCCTGACTCCTGCAAGGGTTTGTTGCAAGGAGGAATGAAGGGAAGGAAAAGGCTCTGAATGCTTCATCATCTTATCTGAGCTCTACGTATCACTAATGCAGTTATTAACTGTTCAACATGCACCCAGAAATTTGCACTAAGCAAAGAATTTTCTGCCTCCTGCAGATAACAGTCCTGGATGGAGGAGTACAGTGCAGGAGGAGCCACCTCCAGCAGTGGAGATTGCACGCTAACACACCAGTTTTAATCATCTTCACCATTTTATAAACTCATCATCTCTTGGTTATCTATTTTCAGAGAATAAAGTTGTGCTTTTCATGTTTGTTTCATCTAAAGAAATTTCACTTATTCGTCTCAGAGTTGGTTATTCTACTAATTTTTTCAATTTGCACAGAAGATGTTATAGTTGTGATTGTTCACCAGAGTGGAAGAAAAGGGAATGCTGTGCAGCCTATGCCAAACATATCTGTGAACTCCTAAAAAAAAATCTAATAAAGCACAAGTTTTGTATTGCGACTTCTACATTTCATTTTTTATATGATTTCATTACATTTATATACATTCTGTTTTGATAAAGAGAAAATAATTTCAGAAAATAATTTGGTCTTTTAATGAGACTAATAAATTGATTTCCATGTCTGTGAGGATTTCAATCAATAAAACAGTATTCTCATCTAGGACTCAATAAAATTCTTAAAATATATGTGAACTTCAATTTTGTCTTGGAATACCTTTACAGAATGTAATTGCTCTTAATGAACCACGAAGAGGAGCTGTACTTTTCAATATATAATTTCTGAGGAGAGGGCATACAGACAGCTATTCTTCTGCTTCTGACTTTAAAGAACTTCTCTGGTTGTCATCAAGGTGATTGAACCTAGTTCATTCAATGTTCTTTTACAAATAGGGTATTAAGAAACAGTTGAGAATTACTAAAAGAAACAAGAAGGAAGCAGATGATTTGGAGTACTTAATGGGAAATTAATAACAAATTGTCCAGAGATTTTTTAGTATACTTTTACTTTCTATGTATATACATCAATGTTTTATTTTTAGCCTGCATTGTATTTGATCAATCCCTTATATTCCTCTAGCCCAATTCCAAAATCAGTATATCACATGAAAAAATCCATTCAATACTGACATATGCTTTTCATTTTTCCCACTGAAATAATTTTCCAGGTGCTAGTTCTCCTTCCCACTGTCACTGGTGAATTCAGCCTTTTATAAAACATGCCATGAACTTCAAGTATGAGTTATGCAAAGCACCTCATTTAAAACTGCTGCCCTCTCTAAAACAGATAGAAACTTACTGGCTTTCAAAGGCCGTGAGTCCTGATTTCCACAGGCAATAAATAGGACCTAATCCTGGTACTTGGTACAGAAAGGGGATCAGGGCTGCCCAGCAGAGCCACCAGGCCACAAACTTAGCCGTGAAGTTTGGATCCCAGCATGGTATTCAACAGCATAGAGCTACAGTTTGGTTTGGCCCATTAAATGGGCAGGAGTCACTCAGGAACTTAAAATCCAGGTCCAAAATGTATTCAGATTATCTAAATATTCTAAATTATTATTCTTATCTAAATTATTCTCTTATCTAAATAAGAGCACTCGCCCTGACAAGTAGAACAGGTCACATGTTTCAGCATTAGGTTTGGAAATGGATGGGCAAGAGTGATTTTACCATGGGACACATACGCCAAGTCCAAAGATGACAGAGAACTCACATTTCCAATGCCTTTTGCTCACTCCCACAAAACAGAATAATAATAATAATAATAATAACACTCCCTCTTTCTCTACTGACATGACATAAAATGACAATTTTGATCTAAACTGAGATGTCTGTGGGTCCAAGACAGGAAGATGTATAAATAACCATGCATTATTCCTCATACGAACAGACTCTGAATCACCTCTGACAAAGGCAGCATACCAAACTGGCATTTGAAGTCTGAAGTTTTAATTTTATTCATGGACTGTGGTGCCCATCCTCCTCCATAGCAAGATAATTTAGAAAATTTGTAAATACAAGTAATTAAGCAGGTGTAAATAGCACTGTGGAGCATTTAAGTGTGCTCTTTTCCACTGAGATCAACATAGTTAAATGAAGTTAATTTTGTCATTTGTAGGAATTAAGCACTACAGATACATGCTAACACATTAATTAAATAGTCAAGATTCTGTCATCATGATTTGATTCACAATATTTCACTTGAGAACAATCAAGATTCATCCATAGGTACACAGACATATTAAAATGGAATATTGAAACGATTATGTAAAACCCAGCCTAGAAGAAAGATACTCACTTGCCAGCTCTGCATTTTATGGAGAGGCAAAAGGAGGCATTTTTCTAACATATTTATTTAGCCAAGCCACTTGGCCACAGCCAAAATGCTCTACCAATATAAGGTGTAGGAAGTTTAAAGCAGCATTTGCAGGTGATGTCTGCACATATTCGATCATGATGTGTCAGCTTCAATAGGGAAACTTAAATCAGACACACAAGTTATTACCCTGGTTAGGAGAGGGGTAGAGGATTCAGGAAGGTCACGGGCACGCCTGGTGTGCCCTGGTGCAGGCACAGTCAGCCCGCACGTTCACACACCCACATGCATCATGCACAGTCCCAGCTTCACAGGGATGGGATGTGCTCTTTATTTCAATGGGAAGCATTGCTCTAACTGGAAGGTTAATGGCCAGGCATTGGGTTTAGCTGCAGGGTTTACGCTGCTTCTCAGCCACCCAGCAAGATGGTAGGACCAAAATCAGGTGGTTGATACCACTTGCCAACATCAGAGCAGATCACGGTCCTGTGATTATGCGTAGAAACACCGTGCACAGCCCAGCACACTGGGTCCTTTGGCAATGTAGCCATGGAAAAACTCTGGTTGGGGACCACACGCTGTTTTAGGCAGGCGATATGTGTCTATACAACCAGGCCAGTCAAGGCAGAAGCACCTTTGGGTAAACTCAGCTGAAACTTTATGTCCTTAAATGAGTTTTTTTAACAAATTAACCTCTTGTGATCTAATCAGGCCTAGGAGCTGGACTGCTCTCCTGAACGCCGGCACCCAAATTGTGTCTATGATGCACTGGGGGCCCATATATGAAATCCTATACCTTATGCCAAGTCTTAGCTTTTGCTCTTCAGTGCTTTCTATTGGTTCAATAATATGACTCTCTGATCCTGTGGCTATTGGGCTTCTGAGGTTAATTCTTCTCCTGCAGGGTGGAGGAATTGTTTATAAGAAATAAGCCTCTTATAGGAGCCCTCAGGGTACATTATCACATCCACGATGAGAGACAGCCATCTTTCCCACACACACTTCATCTGCAAGTATAACTGGACCAAAAACCTGTTTTAAAGGAGAAGCTATTTGTCAGACAGAGGCATAGCTTATAAAAATGGAAAGAAAAAAAAATTGAAAAGAAAAGTATCAGGAAGATTTTTGCCGAAGTTGTCTGTTGCAGAATTGAGAAGTGTGTGCACTCCCCACATGGGTTTCACCTGTAGCCTTATCAGCTATGAAATGGTAGGAAAGGATTAGAAGTGCTACTTTTCAAGAGAAAGTATTGTGTTTGGAAATCATTGTCAAGAATGTAAAAGGGAAGGTGTTACTTTTAAAAATAAAATATATTTTTCTCCTCTTCTTCACACTCTTTTACTATTTCTCAGCTCTGCAAAAGGTGGAAGAGAGTGAAAGTTTGTGAGCATGGGAAAAAAGCCCTTTTTCATGTTTTCATCCTTTGCTCATGGAAAAAATTATAATTTCAATGGAAAGTACGCCTGAGGAAAGCTTTACTTTTCTAGTTCTACCTATGCATGACACAAAAAAGACAGATTAAAGGAACTGTCAAAAGTTTCAACGTCAACAGCAGAGTAAAAAATAGAAACTCCTTTTACCTGACTTTGCCTCTCCCTAGTATTCTTATTGCTCTCTCTTCTACAAATCAAATACCCATTTCCAAAATATTCCCTGATGTTGAGTAAGAGCAGGACCTGGCAAAGGTGGCTATTTCTCTACAGAAAGGTGAACAGAAAAACCCTAAATTGCCCATCACCCTCTAGAAAATGGTGTTCTCAAAATCTGCAGGGAAATTCTTCACTGAACCTGCTTATTGGCAAATGATACAAATTTCCTAAGATGAAGAAAGATGCTTTTCTCAACATGTGCACTAGTCTCGGCAGCTGCAGTGAGCAACCTGGGGGTGGTGGCATCATCGTGAACAAACCACTTCTCTTGTTCTCTGACACTCTTCCTCCTCCTGCCTGACAGGGTGCACGGGCAGACACATCATCCCTTTTACCCCCAGACAGCAGCAGTCCCGGGCAGCTCACACGAGGACACTGGAAGGATCACTTATGCGTTAGCAGGTCACTTAATTCCAGCCTAAGCAGCAAAGTCTTTGCTCGTAATCCGACTGGAGTCCTGTGTTCAGTTATGGACCCCACACCAGACGCACTGTTAGCCCTGACAAAGCGGATGGTTTGGATGCAGCGAAGGGAGGTTTTGGGGTTTTGGAGGGTGTGGAGGAAAATACCTGCCTGAGCAAGCCTATCCACTGGAACAAGCAACGCTGTCCACTACACTAGCCTGCTCGGCAAGATCCTGTAATTTAACTCAGCTGCCAGGATTTCAGTGCTATAGATTTTTAAAAACATCTATTTTTCTTCATGTAAGGCAACACGTTATCAGCAAGCAAGAAGTCTTTTTCCTGCCCAGGAAATTTTAAGGTGATGTTACATTTTTATGAGCTGTAACAGTTCAATGAGTGCTTCAAAAGCAGCGTGACCAGCAGGTCGAGGGAGGTGATTCTGCCCCTCTACTCTGGTGAGACCCCACCTGGAGTCCTGCGTCCAGCTCTGGAGCCCTCAGCACAGGAAAGACATGGACCTGTTGGAGCGGGTCCAGAGGAGGGCCACAAAAATGATCAGGGGGATGGAACACCTCTCCTATGAAGAAAGGCTGAGAGAGTTGGGGTTGTTCAGCCTGGAGAAGAGAAGGCTTCAGGGACACCTTACTGCAGCCTTTCAGTGTAAAAAGGGGGCTTATGAGAAAGATGGAGAGAGACTTTTTACCAAGGCCTGTAGCGACAGGACAATGGAGAATGGTTTTAAACTACAAGAGGATAGATTCAGACTAGATAGAAGGAAGAAATTTTTTACAATGAGGGTGGTGAGACACTGGCACAGGTTGCCCAGAGAGGTGGTAGATGCCCCATCCCTGGAAACATTCAAGGTCAGGTTGGACGGGGCTCTGAGCAACCTGATCTAGTTGAAGATGTCCCTGCTCACTGCAGGGGGGGTTGGACTAGATGACCTTTAAAGGTCCCTTCCAACCCAAACTATTCCATGATTCTATGATTTTTTTTCCACATTGCATATTCCGTTCTTTTCCAAGTTCCTTACAAATTTAAGAACATAGGAAACCAAGGAAACAAAGTAATTACCTTGGTTAATTTTATCCTGTGACTTCATCCCACACAAAGTATTTCCTTTGTCCAGTGCTTCCATAACCCTATTTCAAGTTAGTGAGGAATGATTACAGTAAACACTAGAAAGCCTGTCTTTTCAGAGCTTTTGAATGTAATGTTTGGTTCTGTACTCTTTCCAGAGTGCCGTGTAAATGGAACAGAGTACCAGAGACTTCCCTCACCCCTTGGAAGGGAACAGGGCTGGAGTTTGGATGTGACAGTATTTAGGAATAACAGATTAACTGGCTGCATGTGTTAATCACAAGAAGTCAAATAAGTGCTCCCAATATTCACCAGATGTTTTAGCATGCTGGTGATTTAAACACATTTTTCCAGCATAATTAAGAAAACACTTTTTGGGAGACCTCATCACACTGTAACTGTCTCAGTAATTTGCTATGCAGCCTGCAATACTCGTTTTTAATTCCAGGAGTAATTAGACATCTCCTGGGACTTGCCCTGAATATATTTAAATGATTCAGACCAGAGGAGATGACTGTGCAACTGGAGTGGCACACTTCTTTTGTACAGCTTAACAAATTCCCTTATGTGTGCTACCCAAGCAGCGTCTCCCACAGCTTCATTTGAAGTTTTCTATTTCAGTTGTAACCAATTGCTTTAGCAGTCTGAAAAAATACCTTATAGGCCACCAGTCCTAATCACATCTATGGTTAGATTTGGAGTAAATCATCACATGTGGATTGAAAAACATGTGACTAAACCTTTTCTTACCTATTGCATAATTGCAGGTTCCTTTCTAATCAGTCTTCACTGGTTTTTGTACATCAGCTATTTAATCAAACCCTAAACGTGTCATTGTCAAAAGTATCCTTGATATCCTTTCATTATAACTTACGTCACTTCATTTCCAAAAGACAAGAACCTGATGTGCCATATGTTTCTCTGCAGCTGTGAAGGTTATAGTTGCCATATCTAGAAATGGAAGAAAAATGTCATGTCTCCAGGTACATCTTTCCATCTGGACAGCATTTTTCCCTCAGAAATATTTTGAAGCCCTTTGTTCTCTCTAGTTTTTCTGACTCAGATAATGAGATTCTCACCAACTCTTCTGGGGAATATTCCTCAAAACTTTCCCTATCCTAATGTCATCCTACACAAACCATGACTTTCCATTGCTGCAATTTCTCAAGTGTTTGCCATCATGTTGTCTCCATTGTCCCTTGACCCTGATTCATCTGCTTCACACTAATTAACACAGCTCAGTTTTCAGTCAATAATAATTTTGTTTCCTTTTTGTTACTCCCCTACCTTTTAAATTCATTTTAATCACCACCCACATCCTAGCATCACATCATGAGCAGCCACATCCTAGCACCACATAGACACAAACAAGCACTCTTGGCTTGAGTTTCTGTGGACTATGTATAACCACAACAGAGTGGAAAACAGAGCAGATTTCATGAGATGGGTGCACTTCTTGCAGCAAAGATACCAGCTAAAATCCTGAAACAGTACAGCCCCATGGATTATAGCTGTACCAATACAGAGAGATCTCAGCCCCATCAGTGCTCTTGTACTGGGTCTGGCTCCAGAACAGAGCGAGAAGTGGGTCGCTCATGCCTTTTCGCACAGCACTGGACACAGCGGGTATACACCCAACCTCCGGGGCATGTTTGCTCCTGTCCTGCCAGGGCAACGCAGCCCGAGATAGTTGTGCCTTTGCAGCACTACCACATTGCAAATTCAAGATTAATTTTGTCACCACCATCGTGTCCAATCTGACATAGATATTATCAGTGCACTCTCAGCTTTTGCTTAAACACTTATATATAAATAAGTATTTACTGTTTCTAGGTTTTGCTATCCTATTTAACACAAACATTTCCCCTACATAGTTACTTGTATTTTCCAAGTGCAACATTCCTAAGTAATTTTCTACCTGTAGCACTGACCTCCATCCTCTTGCCTTATTGCTCTGTTCTCAAGAGGATTGCAGTGTTTCCTTATTTAGTATGCATTGCAAACTGGCCCCTTTTTTTCAGGACACCAAGATGTTTAAATGAGACCAATAGAAGGTCCAATACAAGGACCAACACTTGCACAGGGGAAAGTCCTAACCCACAATGTATGCACATAGCACAGAGAGGTTTTAAGGTGGCCATGGCATGGTGCATCATCAGCAAGGGACTGGTGCTGAGCTTCCTACAAAGCCCATGGTGGCACAGGTCTTTCTTTCCAACCTGACCCCTTGTTGTGGCAACTTGTTCAGTAGGACTGGCACAAAGCCATTACCTTCTTGTTCTTTCAGCCCACAGAAAGACCTTAGAGCACATCTTAAGGCCCATCCTAGCTGGATGTAAACTAGCAATCCACTGCAACAACCTCAACTAATCTGCTGCTAATCCTCTAGCCTGCAAATGCCCTTTTCTCTATTTTATTATTTCCTGTACTCAGTGCATAGTAGAGTTCCTTCCTTTTCCCATGAGGCCATGATCTATTTCTCATTGTTTCCCAGTTGATCCATTAGTCATTTGAGAATTCAACTAGTTGGGATTATTTTTATATTTATGCTGTAATTTTGTAATTAGCATTGCAAGTGGCATGCCGTAAACAATGTGTTCACCGAACTAATGAAAATGTCATTGCTGATATCCAGTAAACTTTGCCGATAGTTATGACTACAGTAGGTTTTGTGTTGTACCGTCACTTCAACCCGAACTGACTGAAGCAAATTTTTTGTACTATGATCTGTAAGGAGACCAATCTAACACCCATTGGAGTCAGTGGAAGTCTCTCTGTTCCCTCAGGTGAGCAATGGTCCCACCCCCATAAAAAGTATAATTATAACTAAATTTAACACTACAGAGTGATAGCAATGAATAGCCTTTCAAATGGAGGAGCAGTCTCATTTACTACAGAAGAGACAAAAGGTGTCCCAGCTTCCTCACCTGCAAACCAGTTAAGGAACCACCTTCATGATGACAAAGCTGTTAAGAAGGAAGGCACTTAACATTTGAGTTGTTTATTTTCCCAGTCTCCAGAGTGCAAGCATGAAGCTATTTTTCTTAATTATCAGCCCTCTAAAAAGCCATCCAAGTGCTCCTTATGAAGGGAAATCAAAACAAGTTACAGGTGTTTAATGCAGCTTCACGGTAGACAGCTGGCAGATAGGTAGATGATACCTATAAAGGTTTATATCTTTCCACAGTCAATCAGATGATCAAAAATTAAAATAAGAAAGCGTAAGATTCCTTAAATATTTCCTACTTTATGCACAATTTTGTAGGACAATGGACTCTTTTAATTGAAATATTTTGGAAAAATATCTTTTTTTTTTTTCCCCTCCCAAAAGATATGTCAAACTGCAAGACGGATAGAGAGACTGGACTTACTGCATTTTCCTACTATCCCCAGTGTAACCCTTGACAATTAAAGGAAATGGCTTTTCATTGCTTTGCAAATGATAAGGAGTGATAAGATAGGGAAAAATGTTCTGTAAAATTAAGAAGTGCACTTTGGTATGTACAAATTCTTTAGGTATGTACCTGAATTTTCTAGGTGGTGTTGAAAATTTCTCCTGGAGCAAAGGCCCGTGCTGCATGTATCCAGGTCTCCCTTTTCCCTCTACCATTCATCAGATACACCTTTCCTCATGCTAGATTCTTAAATCAAAATTCAGTTTCCCGGGAACTATAGGGGACTGTTCATTTTGGACTTCATTGTTAGTGACAGACTGCCTTTTCTTCCTGTGTTCTTTTCACTCATGTCTTGGAAACATTCTTCCTTAATGGAAAATATGTAACATCTTTCACAGAATTTTTTTTTCAACTCTTCATTAGAAATAGGTAGGTTGACAGTATCGGAGCTTAAATTTCTGCAAAGGAAACCCAATCTAGACAGAACTCAGAACTGGCCAGAACTTTTGCTTGCACTTTTTCCCATGCTTCAAGTTGTTTAGAAGTTCACAGGGCTGGAGCAGGAGGGAAGGGGATGGTGGGAGAAGCACAGTGTAATCCCTCTGCTCCTGGATCCATGCTTACTGATGCTACTGAGGCTGATCGCAGGCTGAAGATCTGTGCTATTCCTCTTACATCAAATATAAGAAACTACATCAAAGGAACCTGGTACATTATTTCATTTCTGCTGCCTGGTATGCTCCTGCTTCCAGGGCTGCACATGGGCTTGGGCAAGCATGGCTCACCAAGGCTGGTTTTTCCCCTGTCAAAATTATCTGGAGGCTGGTTATATCACCCTGAAAAGATTCCCATATTAGAGAAGCTCTTCACATGATGTGTGGCCATCAGGACAGATGTCATGCAGCATTTCTTCTGGGACCTGCCTTGAGGAAAGTGGTCTGAGAAGGAGGAGAACATGGGCAGGACTTCCCTGCACACACAAATCCTGGCAGCCCTATTGCCACTTGGAGCCACTTCCTGGCATAAGGTGCCTGAGGAGCTCTTACATGTCCCCTGAGCCCCCCCTCAGCCCCCCAGGAGTGGGCAGTGCAAAGCTGACATACAGTGTCATCCTCGCCACCCTGCCAGCTCTCCCTCTCCAACCCTCACTATCTCCGCAACGTTTCCTTTTGGAAACAAATTATTTGTTCAGCTTGACTAGAAGGGTACAAATATGAGGTCAGATATCCTCTGCTGTAAAGAAAAAGTAATATTTTTTTAAAGTTATAAAAGATGTTTATTTACTACATGAAGTGCTTGAGATATTCAGTGATTTGCATGCGACGAGTAGCTTCGCTCACGGAGCACGTTTTATTTTCACTGCCATTGCCTGCGGTGCTTTGATACTGTCGTGCCACAGCCCCTGGGCTTCCCTTTCCTGGCGCTGGGAGCGTGGTTAGGTGCCCCAAAGCCTTCGACAAGGAACTGCACATTGCGCTGCTGCACTCCCATTAGGTCAGGAGGCATACAGGGGAAAGATACCTGTTCTATTTCTCTGGAGATCGTCATCGAAAGATTTCCATCTGATAATCAAGTCTCTGAGTGTTTATTGTGACTCAGGCCCACATATTAATTGAAAATTACAATTAACCGCTGTTCCTGCTGTCTGACTTAAATCCTACGTATCTTGCCTCTTTATATTTTGATATTTGAGGGGTGAGCAGCTCTGGTGCCGGCAGGATTGGCAGCAGAGCACTCCGACGCGGTGCACCGGGGGTT
>NW_009197542.1:0-6463 GCF_000690835.1 Fulmarus glacialis | reverse complement strand
AGCAACAACCCGCTCTAGTTGCATTTAAAACCTGATGGTTTTATAGTTCTTAATTGCAGCCCATGTCTTTGGCTTAATTGCTCAGGAGCAGCTCTTGTGCCTTTTATTTACCCCTTCCCAAAGCCTGGCCTCCATGGCCAACAGCCTTGGTGGGAGGCGTGGGGCTGGTTCTCCCTGCTCCCGCCGTGCTCCGGCTTGGCGAGATGGTGGAAATAAGCAGTTGTCTGTCTGTCCTGCAGATCATCTTCTCGGAGGACTACCAGCGGGCAGAAGGGATGGCCTGGCACAAGAAGCACTTTGCCTGCCTGGAGTGCGAGACGCTGCTGACCGGCAAGCCCTTCGGCCTGGACAAGGCCAGCCTCCTGTGCACCACCTGCAGCACAAGCAAACGCCTCTGAGCGGGGAGCAGCCCGGGGGCGACGCGGCCTCCCCGAGGTCCCACCAGGACTGGGGTCATTTGACAAGTACATGAAAAGGGGAAGGTTAACAATTAGAGCCTGGCTATTCACTTGCAAGCAACTAAGTGCCCCCTTGCATCCAATACAGCTTGCAGGAGAATATTTCCTTGAGGAGGAAGCAAAGGAAATCTGTACGCCTGTGGGTGGGAGGTGCAGGGCGTATCTGACTAGGAGGGACTGAAAAGGAGGTTCTGCATTGTGCTGGTTTTTATAAAGTCTCTCCAAGCTTCTTATGACTAAGATCTTGCAATAGTCTTTTGGAAATAACACATCTCAAAAGTAACTTTTGGCATACGAAACCTACGGTCATGGTCAAAACCAAGGGTTGGTTGTATTTTTTTAAATCCATACTGGAAGTTTATGCTAACAGGCTGCTGACAACTGTACTAAAGCAATGGGGTTTGAAGAATTTAATTAACCTGGGTGATTACTTTCTGAAAGCAGATGATATAAAATTGCAGGACATGTAGCTGTAGCTTCCTCCTCCTAACGTACAATAATGTAAAAATAACGAGTTGGCACACGGGGCAACTGGTTTAACCCTGGTGAGACGGGAAGGGTGCAGCTTTGCCCCAGGGCAGTCGACTGGCTCTACCCGTGAGAGCTTTAGCCCTGAAACTGGAATGCAAAAGCATTCCTGGCAGGTCCCACCCGAGCAGGCTCCCCGGCCTCTCGCCTGCCTCCGACTGCCTGTTATTCCAGGCGAGCGTGTTTCCACAGAGCGGCATTGTGTTCCCACCGCGATGCTGGAGGTTGTTAAGCATTTAAAGTATGGGCCTTTATTTTGGCTGGGTTTGACCAGGAATTTTATGGAAAACGGCTTTCCAGCCTAAGCTGTCTTGGTGGGGGAGGGGGTTGTGCCTGAAATGCTGCAATGCCAGTTTTTCCCTATCAGTGACCCCCTCCAGGAAGCAGGGAAGCATACCTTCCCCTCGGAGCCGGCAGCACCCTCGCCCCGGGCTCTGCCCCGCTCCTCATCCCGCAGCTCCCCCGTCCCCTCTCGGATCTGAGAGGGGTGACACCATCCCAGGATCTGGCACTGAGTCTGCGCATAGTATTTGTTCCCCAAGTCATGCGATGCTTCTGGTAGTCACTGAAAATATCAGGTAGTCCAGGCTGGCAGATGTCCGTGTGCTCGGTCTTTTTTCTTATATTAAATGTCTACATTATTTGCCAGAGAACTGGAATATTTTTTTGCAGAGATGAGTGCAAGGAGCTCACAGTTGCTAGGTTTTCTTTCTGCTGCAGAAGATGCTGGTTTCTCTTTAAAGCGTGCTCTGTGCTGTGGATGTTTGCTTGCTTATGATAAAATAACTTGCAAGCGAGAGTTGGGGGAAGCTGTACCTGCTGCAAGTCCGGGCCGGACTCTGTCCTCCGCCGCGTGTGTCGGGGGATGCCCTGCTCCGCTGCTGGGGGGGAGCAGGCCAAGTCCATCACCATCTTTGGGCGGGTGAGGCCGATGTGGTGTAAAGACATACCTGTACGTGTGGGGGGTGAGCTCCTCCTACGCTTGGTCCAGCCCTGTGCTCTTGCATGGTTGATATTCCTGGAAATGCTGGGGTAACTAAAGAGAGTAAATGACATTCTTGCTCTGGAGCTGGAGCAGAGCAGGAAAATCCCGAGGTGGCAGCGACAGCCGTAGCTGTGGGGGTGATGGAGGTGTGTGCAGGGTGTCGCAGTGCACGTGCTCCCGGGGTCGCTTGTCCATCTTGGGTTGGTCAACAGATGCGTTGAGTGCCTGGGGGTGTCGCTTCTGTAAACTTGGTCGGATGCTGCAAGTCAAGAGAGGATGTGTAGACCTGAAGTTGTGTGAGGAATAATAAAGCTCCCTTGGATCAGCCTTGGATATAGGCACTTTGGTTATAAGTAAGATGGGAATGAAAAATAAAGCCCAGTGCTTAGCTTTATTGCCTCTTCTTCATTTTGTTGCAAAGGAAATGTCCTTACATCTTTGAATTTTTTTTAAAGACGTGTTGTTGTTCTAAACCCTGCAATGTTAAGGCAGCCAAAAGCGCACGCACTCAGTGTAAGCAGTGATAGGAATAGTGTGATCACCTCTGAAACGCTATTTCAGCACAGACGTTAACATCCAAACAGCATTTCCTGATGGGACGGCAGTGACCATTTGCGCACAGAGCTGGTTACCTCTTCGAGTGATCTGCCTACGAGGTGGGTGCACAGCCATTACACAGGTGTCTGGAAGAAAATTAAATGTGGAAAAAAATAAATCAACAAAACATGGAGTTTTTAAAAGTGAAAGACTACTGCCATCACAGAAAACTCGACAGCGTGCAGCAGTCTTCTTCCTGGGTGTTTCTGGTTTGTTTTGCCTCGGCTGGCCGCAGCGTTCTTGCCGGGCTTGTGATGAACTGAGCGCAGGGGAGGGGTGAGCCAGACCCCTGACCGCAGTGGGGTGTTCCTTAAACGTCAGTGTCTGAATGGGGACGCTGGCTGTCCCTGCTCCGGAGCTGCTTCCCCCTGCAGCCACCCGCCCTCCCCAGCTGGAGGGGTCTGTGCCAGGCAGCGTGGTCCTGCTCCCCAGTTTGCAGGGTGGGGGGCTTGGGGGACCCCATGAGCTGGGTGCTGTGCTCTTGGCACTGACACTGTTGAGTCCCACAAAGTATGCAGTGACAATTTATCCTTTTTTTTTCTTTTTTTTTTTTTTTGAGCACTTGACACCAAGTAAGCTAGCTTAAGAGGTACATGGTGTGCATCAAGTCTGGAAGAGATGATGGTGGGTGGTTAAGGCATGTCCCCAGGGTGGGGGATGCTTGTCTGGACCTCAAACATCTGTCACTAAACCCATGTGGATGGGGACCCTTGTCCTGCCCCTCTGTGCAGAGAGGGGTGAGCTTGCTCCCAGCTCCCTCTGGTTGGCAGGTTTGCTGTGTCTGGGGGGCAGCACCTACATGTAAGCCCTTTAGGGGTGGGATTTCCAATGGACCCCTCTTCTCATGGAGTCCCTAGCCCCGGGAGGTGTGCAGGTAAAGGGGAGCCCTCTTCCACCACTGGCAGGGTTAGAAACCAATAGAGCCTCGAGGGGAGGCAGTGGAGAAGAGGTGGTTCTTGTTTTCTCTGCTGCAGAAGAATGTGTGTGGTGGGAACTTGGGTAAATGTCAGAGGCGCTGGGAGAGTATGGGGTTTCGGGGGGAGCGCTGGCACCCCAGCATAGCAGCGGGGAGGGAGGCATAATCCCGAGAGCAGTGCCTGCCTCCACGTCCAGCACTGTGTTGCTGCCCGCTGTGATGGCAGGTGGCCCTCCTCTTGTCCCCAGCCATCACAGGAAGCAAAAGGATGAGGAGGCAAGAGTAGGAGGAGGAGTTTGAAGAAAAGGAGGAGGAACTGGATGATAATAAGACAGGAAAAGAGGACCAGGAGGAAGGATATGGCAAGGTGAAAAAATAAGAAAAAGAAAAAAGATGAGCAAAATTAGGAGGAAGTGTTTAGCAAAAGAATAGAAGAAATAAAAGCTGCAAGAGGAGGAGGAAAAGGGGAAAAAGGAGTAGGAGAAGGAACAGGAGGACTGGGAGAAGTGGTTGGACTCGATCTTAAGGGTCTTTTCCAACCTAAATGATTCTATGATTCCCGGGGGCTGTGAGGGCAGGGCTGGGTCATCCCCACCACCCTCCCTGCGGTGGGATGGTCTCTGAGTGAGAGAGGTCAAGTCCACTTCACATACAAGGATTGTCCTCAATGGTAACACCTTTGTCGGGCTTATCTTGCTGGACTGTGACCGCAGTCCACACATAGTAGCATCCGCTTCTTACACAGTCTATCCCCATTAACACCATCCTCCATCACTAATGCCTTTATTTGGCTACTTGGAAAAAAGGTACCACTGTAGCATGTTCGGGTTTTGATTTTGTGATCTATAAATGGTAATTCTTCTCCTCTGAAGTCCCTGTTTCAGCATACACATGCTTGCTTCAGGCTTTTTGGACCTCTGGCATCTACTTGAGCTTTCAGGTATTTTTGCAGCTTGTAAAATACTGTCTGCTAAAAAATTTACTGCAATTAAACAGCTTAACAAAATCCTGTGCCTCTCAAGTGTCAGAAGCAAAAGCATGAAATTAGTGCATCTAACAGCTCAAAACATATGTGAGTCTTTAGTTTTGATATTAAAATTGAAATTCAGTGTAAGCATGAGAAGATATTCACCCCAAGTGAAGACATTATGCTGTGTTTTGCTATAGTTTATCATCTAGAACAAAGGAGGCTGCTGCAGCTGCCTTCTGCGGGTCACGAGCTCTGGGTTTCAATAAAGTTCAATTTACAGGGGTACGCTGGCCTGTCTAATAGAGAGCCATCAGCAAGTAATACACGAAAGGTCTGTCCAGAAAATTAATAAAAATCAAGGTGTTTCACAAGGTTACTGTGTACGACAGGAGTAGGCTATGGGCAAAGACTGTGTTCTGTCACTATTTGTAAAGCATCCTGTGCCACAGCTGTGTCCAGTCCACCATTTCAAATAAAAGCCCCTGTACAAAGACCAGTCTGTACTGTCCGGCTGTGTGCATGACCTTTACTGGCACAGGCTGCTTTGGGAGCCCAGGGGAGAGGGTCAGCGCACAGCGCAGCACTCGAGCCCCCGGCCAGTTAACGTGATCTCCTTCCCCTCCCGCGGCAGAGGTCTCTGATGGAGGACGGTGTCAGCAATCCTGCTTGCTGATTCAGCTCATCCGCGTGGTGCTGGGGCCAGACAGGTAGGGAGAGGAAATGGAAACTAATGAAGAAGCAGGCAGCAGGACGGGGAACGGGGCGCGATGGGATGCTAAGACCCTGTCTGCGTGGGCATCTCCTGGGACTTGCCGTGCTCCTGCAGCTGAAGAGCCGTGTTTGTAGGCAGCCCTGCGCGAGCAGCTCGCGTTCGCGTGCATGGCTCCGGGGCAAAGCCTCTCGCCTGGCTGCGCTCGGACGGCTAGGGTGGTAAGGACCTTGAGACACGGGTCTCTCTCCGTGCTTGGGATGCTGCATGGAGGTCAAGCTTTCAGGGTGGCTTTGATCAAAGAGACGTGCCCAGTCTCCACATCTGTTCCTGTGTGCCGGGCGTGCTGGCTACCTGAGTTTGTTCGTTTGTTCATTTGTTTTCTCCCCAAGCTTTGCACTGGGTTCCTTTAACTGGAAAATCCAGGCGTTGGGATGCTCGTCCCGGCTGCACCAGGTTTGCTCCCTGCCAAGTGAGAACGGATGGGGCAGGGTGAGGGATTTCGTAACAGCCGCGTACGGGAACAGGTCTCACTGCGCCGACCAAGCACCACACTGTGCCGAGGACCTCGGCCACCCTTCCCGGGGAGGTGGCAAGCTGGGGGGTGACAGTGCCATGGGGCCGGTAACATTTTCTGATACATGAATGTCAGTGCTGCTGCTGTGAAACCTCTCCACGGACGTGGACGCGGCTCATTTCAAACGCTGCTGCGTGGCTGCTGCACGGACAGTGCGAAGCACTGGAGTCTGCCGGTCGGAGCAGTCCGTAAGAGCTGAACTGGTGAGCTGAACTTCTCATCTGATGGGGTTTTAATATTAATCTAGCTCTTTCATGGAAGCACAGGGATACATTGCGCTGTCTAATGGTCAATTGAGCACCACGTATTGCAGTAACTGATGCCAGTGTTTTAGCTTGTGAATCTACAAACCTCTTAATTTCCTCTTGTCGATGGCCAAAGATGGCAAGCACAAGGACTTTGTGCCTCCTACGTGAACATTCAGCTCCAATTTAAACTCAAATGTTCTGTATAATTGTTCTCCTAAATATGACTGACGATACAGGAAAATGTTCCTGAAACTTTAAATAAACTATTTCTGGATATGAAAGTCTCCCAGGTCTTGCTTCGGTTCCCTTCCCGGTCTCGGGGCGGGCGTGCTGCCCGAGGGAAGGGCAGGAGCGCAGGAGCTGCAGTGGGGCGAGGGATCCTGCGAGGAAGAGGGAAGGAGGAAGGTCGGAGCTGCTGCTGCTTCTCAAGGCCAGAGCACGCCGCCATCCCCGCGTCCGAGACGCTGGCCGGCGT
>NW_009197541.1:0-218 GCF_000690835.1 Fulmarus glacialis | reverse complement strand
CGGAGCCCCTCCGGTCCCCTTGCCCAAGGGCCAGGTGCTGCCCAGGGGACAAGGGACCAGGGGACAGTCCCAGCCCAAGGACACTGTGACTCCCCAAACCGGTGAATCAGTCACCCTGCGTGGGGTTAGGGACGAGGTGGGGGTTACGGTGATGTGCTCGGAAAGCCGGGTGACACAGGAACCACATGCAGCAGCAGGGAGAGCGGCACCTCCTCACC
>NW_009197540.1:668-868 GCF_000690835.1 Fulmarus glacialis | reverse complement strand
GGGCGGCCGACCCAACCTCACACGGAGCAGAGGGCACCGAAAACACCTCCAAAACCTCTGCAGCGGGGAACGAGCAGGATAACAGCCCTTTCCGCCGCAGCAGAATGAGCTGGTTTGGCCAAATAAACAGATTTGAAGAAAAACAAGAGATTCTGCTGCTGGGCAGAAAACCGCCGGATGCTCGGCACATTAAATGCCAT
>NW_009197540.1:298-580 GCF_000690835.1 Fulmarus glacialis | reverse complement strand
CGTGGGCAGCGCAATTCCCTTTGCACCTCATTTATTGCTTTTCCAGCCTCATTTTTCCTCCTCTGCTGGGTTTCCCACTCCTTCCCCCTTCCCCCTGCCTCGCTCAGCTCCTGCCCGCCGCCAAAATCCGGTTTTGAGACCCTGGCGTGGAGCATCCCGCCTCCCCCAGGGCCGGATCCTGCCCTTGAGCCCAGCCTGGCCCCAAAATGGGCACCAGCCCTTTGGCGGTGAAGCATAAAAAAAGCATCGAACTCTTCTCCAGGGAAGACACGTGGTGTGTAT
>NW_009197540.1:0-258 GCF_000690835.1 Fulmarus glacialis | reverse complement strand
GGCAGGATCTTATCGCAACCAGACCATTTTATACACACACATATATATATATTTTTAATCAAACCCCGCAGCCCCCAGCGCTCTTTGGAAATGGTTTCTTGGCAAGTAAAAGTGTGTTACGGTCAGCGGAGACACCAAATACCCGGTGGGTCAGCCTGGCTAGTGGAATTTGAAAAGGTGTTATTGAAATGATATTGAAAAGGCATTAAAGCACAAGCTGACGTGTGCCGTGACCCTGGCTCGGGGGGCTCGGGGGGC
>NW_009197539.1:2069-2809 GCF_000690835.1 Fulmarus glacialis | reverse complement strand
GCACCTGCACCATGGAGCAGAGAGGGTTTTGGTTAGAGGGGCAGTGACCCGGCTCACTCTCAGGCCCCAGCCCAGGTTCCCACTGCTGAGTCCTTGTTTGGTGAACGCCTTCCCACCCATGTGTCTCCATCCTGCATCTCCCCTGTCTCCTCTCTTGACACCACCCCAAGCCCATTTTGGGAGGGTTTGTTCTTCCAGGTGGGTGACTCTGGCTCCCTAAAGCACTCCAGCATCAAGTCTCACACTGTGACCCGAACCCCCTTAGAGGTGTTGGAAAAATACGCCCTTTGCTCAGAGCTGCACTGTAGCTGGAGGAAGCAATCGTCTTCCTCCCCTCAGCAAAGCAACTCTGCCCCTTATTGCTGCACGGCTGCTCCACACACCCTTTCCCCATCCTCCCCTGGGCCCAGGTTGTGCCCTGTCCTGCCCCGCTCGGCAGCCCTCCAGTCCTGAGCCCCAAGGCAAAGAAATCCCCCAACTCACCCAGCAGCAGCAGGAGCAAGGCAGGGCGAGAAGGAGACAGCCTGGCACGTCCCACCTGCCCCAGCATTTTTTGGGGTGCTGCAGGAGCACCCTCTCCTTGAAGAGGCTGCTCTCCTCTGAGCTGGGGACAGCGGTTCAAGAGCTGCCTGGCCCGTGGCTTGCAGCACACCTGGGACTGCTCCTGCTGCATTTCTGTGGCTAGCAGTGCCTTTCCCACAACGAGAGGCTGTGACGAGCGGGGGCCCTGCCTCAGCCCC
>NW_009197539.1:1547-2059 GCF_000690835.1 Fulmarus glacialis | reverse complement strand
TTTGTCCCCTCACACGCGGAGTGGGGAGCGTGAGCCGTGTTTGCCTGTTCCTTGGGGGCAGCATCCTTCCTGCAATGCCCTCCTGCCCCTTGTCCCACCCCAGTCTTGCATTGTCAGGGCCAAAGCTACCCCAGCTGCTCGTGCCCTGGGCTGTGCCCGAGCATGAAGAAAGTATCATTCATGGGAATGACCCAAAAGGCCTCATTGCTGCAGGATGTGGGCCAGCAAACATCACCAGTATCTCCCAAACCCTTTTGGGTCCCAGGACAGTGATGGGAGGCGTTGGTGTGGGAGGCTTGAGATGACTTGGGGGGAAGGTGCATGTCAGGGGCTGCTGATGCTGAGACCCCATCCCCATCTGCCTGCAGCCACACACCCCCACTCCTGTCTCCTGGGTGAAGTATTCAGCCCAGTCCCCCTGTCCCACAGATGGGTCGTGTGGGGTGCAGAGGGCCAGGCACGGCCACCCCTTGGACCTGAGTATGGGCAGATAGGCTCAGCCATCCTCAGCG
>NW_009197539.1:1126-1348 GCF_000690835.1 Fulmarus glacialis | reverse complement strand
CGCCCCCCACAGATGCTCGGCCAACATAGGTGTCTCTGCACTGGTCACTGCAACAAGATGGCCAGTACCTGGGGAACTGCACTTGGCTGCCAGCACCACCCTGGGTAATGGGAAGTGTTGGAGGGATGCAGGACCTGGATAGCAACAGTGCCTGAGGCTGAAGCCATCAAAGTATCCTTCTGGGCTGCAGGGATGGACCTGGCACTGCAGACACAGCTTTCT
>NW_009197539.1:715-959 GCF_000690835.1 Fulmarus glacialis | reverse complement strand
GGAGAGCCAAGATCAGTGAGGGCATCAGAGGGCAATGGAGACGGGGATGTCCCAAGTGCCACCTCTCTGTCTGCACCACTCGCAGAAAACTTCTTTGCACTCAAAATGACAGTTGCCATCACCGCAAGGAAAGGGATTTTCATTTCAGTTCAGTATGATATATGCTGGTTTTGGCTGGGATAGAGTTAATTTTCTCCATAGTAGCTAGTATGGGGCTATGTTTTGGATTTGTGCTGGAAACAGC
>NW_009197539.1:0-284 GCF_000690835.1 Fulmarus glacialis | reverse complement strand
CCCTCCCTCATCCCACCAAGGGGGAGTGAGCGAGCAGCTGTGTGGGGCTTAGTTGCCGGCTGGGGTTAAACCACAACAGATAAAAATGACAAAGCTCTGTCTATCCCCCCCTCCCCACACAGGTGTCCCACAAGACTGTTTCTCTGGGTGCTCAGTAGAGAACATGAGCGGTTATTCAGCAAAAATAAAACGGAAACAAAGCAGCCATACATCCCCCTTCTTCTGTTGCAACGTAGGAATTTGGGTCTGCTAAATAGGGAATGTGGAGCTGGTGGTCTGTTCAA
>NW_009197538.1:445-26641 GCF_000690835.1 Fulmarus glacialis | reverse complement strand
ATGATTCTATGATTCTATGATTCTAGAAAGTTACCCAAGTTTGACAAGACTGCATACCTTTTGCATATCAGGCTTAATACCTTTGAGGAAGCTAAACCAGATACAGAATTCTGACATAAAAGGAAAAAAAAAAATCTGTGTGTCTGAAATCGGGGTCAGTATAAGTCAAAAGAGCCAAACTGCTGTGAGGATAAAAAGAAAGGAAAAAAGCAAAGGTGCAATTGTAGTAAAGAAGGCTTAGGAAACAGATTAGATAAGGTTGCTGCTTGGGGAAGCACAGCTGCCACTGACTTGAATGCTTGAGAGGAACAGAGCATGAGAGAGTATTTTTGTTGTTTGTAATGTGTATTAGATGCAGGAGGAGGCATGCTGAGCACACTTCTTCCTGTATTGCTAAGACTAAAAAGCATCTTCCTCAGACATGTTGGCAAATTCTCTGCTGCAGTGTGAATCTGCATATAGGCAATCATTTGTTAAAGAACATATTTCTGGTGTGTTCTGATATGCAATATAACTACTAGATACATTTTGGAGAAGCCATAAGATCCAACAGGTATGAATAAAAGTTGGCAAATGAAGGAGATGGGAATACACAAATAAGGAAGCAGTTATTGGCAGTGGTTTTGCTACTCCCAAATGCTATCAGGCTGTTTTCTTAATAGGCATTCCAGAAAAGCTGACTCTTAAGAAGCTTAAAGAGAGTAGTAAAGAGGTTTTGTGGATCAGTCCCCTTTCTCCTTCAGTGAAATCAGTTTTGTTATCTACTGTTTTCCTTCCTGTTCTGCTTGCTTAGTCTCTTGTCGGTTCTTTTCTCTATTTTATTTTTCTCCCTTACAAAAATTAATTTATTTTCCAAATCTGTGCCATCTCGGCAAAATCTGTTCAAAGCTGTGCTTGCCACATAGCGTTCCTCTTTAGTGCAGGCCTCAGCTCTTCTCGTTATGCCAGTTGACCTGCTCCTGTTGGCTGCTAGAGGACATGGAGAGGTAGTGATCCTAATCTACATCTTTCAGGAGACACGTTCCAGAAGAACTGAGATTTGTGGTCTTCCCTTGTGGAGGCTAGAGGGAAAGAAACGGGTGATATTTTTTTCAATGTGCCTGAAAAGCAAAGAGCTGGAGTTGGATGAGGTGGTAATGATACAGCTGGATCTAACCTAAGGGAAGGGCTTCGGGTTGGTTAAGCAGGATTGCTCTGGGGCTGGCAGAGCCCTGCCACTGTGTGAGAAAGACATAGACAGCTTCTCTGCTACATCGTCCTGTGACAAAATTGAGGAATTTGGACTACGTACTTTTCTGCATCTGGGCAAGAAGAAATTAAAAATTTATTCATACTTCTTTCTGAATGTGTGTTAGAAGTTATAGGTTGTATGTATCTGCTGCTTAAGTAAAGGGTGATGCTGATACTTAAATGCAATTCTAAACCAAAAGCACCTCTAACCTAGGTCTAATAGTGCTGACATGGTCCTGACATCCCCTTTTGAGAGCTCTAGATTATACCTGTGTGCAAATCACTATAGATATACAGAGAGTTCTCTCTTAAGAAAATAAATCCTGTTATTGCTGATAAGAAGTATAGTTTATTTCAGAATCGCATGGGAGAGATTCATTAATGCAAACAGCAAGATTTCTTAAGACCAAAACATTTTGGATTCAACAAATGTTTAATTACAAGTCATAATACAAAAACCTAAAAATTACATTGAGTGTCTGCAGCTCTCATCTGAAACAGAACCATGTTGTATAAGCTGGTAACACATTTAGTTGTATTGTAGGTTTTTCTATATCAGATTCCTAAAGAAGGTCAGTTATGTTTATAGTAGTAGCTCTTTTAATTGCATTCTTTATTCTTGCAACTCTAGTTTGTAGTATGTAGTGTCTTATATAAAATCTCTCTTTCTCTTTAAGGCACAGGGAAAAGGAAATATAATGGACTACAAGAAGGTTGGTAAATTACATTTAAATCTCCTTATTATTTTTAATGTTTTTTGTAATATTTTCAAGGATATTCTTGACAGTTGAGAGAAACTTCCTTACTAAAGTCAGGTTATAATTTGTGCGTGTGTATACAGAGGAAGAGAGAATGGCTTGTGCAATTTCTTGATTTTAAAAAGCCAGTAATAGTCAGCTGTACTGTAAGCTATTTAATAATCATTTTTGCCATTATTTATCCCATTTATTTCCCCAAACTTGGTTTTGAAACCAGGCTTCTGATGGCTTTTGCGGTCGTCTTTTTCTGCAGTCATTTGCAGGTTAGCTCCCATCGGTGATCTCTATATATCGATAGAGTATGCTGTTACTTTTTTTTAATCTCAGCTTAATGCCATGCCATCTATTAAAAAATATACATACACATGTTTTATAATAATTGGTGTTTCTTCCAGTCCCCATTACAACTTTTAGCTAAGTATTTGCTACTGGGACTGCTCTATAGTAAAGGCAGACCTGAACTAACTAGTTTATCTACTGAAATTAGCTGGGACACCATAAAGCTCTTAGAGAGCTGCAGGAGATGGCTGAGAAGGTTCCGCTGGTTAAATACTGGAGCACAGCGTGCGTGTGGTGGAGACAGAAGATGACATTGTATCCCCAACTCGCTCACTGAGTACAAGCCTGACTTGTTCTGAGTCTTAAGTAGATCATGAGGGTCCAGTTAGTTATCTCCAGCATCAATGGGAAATAATATATAAATTACTGAGCCACATACATGATTGAGAATTGGTTCTTGAACTGGGGCCTGAAGAGTGTTACAGTTACGACTGATTGCTGCTAGTATGGAAGGCTAACACACAGGTACAGGTCAGACTTTTATTATAATTATTCTGTATTAAGAAAATTTGTAATTTGGATTATTAAAAAAGGTCTCTGTCCTTCCTTCTTCTTAGGACATAAAAAGGATCTCAACCTTAGCTTGCTATTTAAAATCATTGTGCTTTTAGTTTTTTTCTACAATAGAAGAAAACTGATACATCTGTGACTTTCTAAGTCACCACTGAGAGCACTAAATTTCTTCTTCTTCAAATATGTCTGAGTATGTGAGACACTTCTCTGAATGTTTAAGCTGGGCTACTTGCCTTTGTAAGTCCAGAATGGGTTTTCTCCTTTTAATTGTTACAATTGTGATCTGCCCAATGTCATTTCCATAGTTTAAAAAAAAAAGGGTGGGGAAGGGGGGAGTGAGAAGCATCTAAAATTGCTTTACTGAATTAAGTATTTGTCAGTGTATTCTGTATTTTGACTGAAATGATTTCATATTTTGGATCCTTCCCATCAAATTTAAAAACTTACAGTGTGCTTAGGCAACCTGGGCACTTGAATAAAAGGAAAGGAAGGGGAAAAAGCCCTTCAAGTTTTGTATTTGGAGCAATTGACTTCAGCCAGAAAGCACGTGATTTTGCTAGCTCCGGGTAATCATCTCTTATACAAGCACAAATATTATGAGTTTAGTAATGATAGTGAAAAATTCTCCATGGTTTTTATGAACTCAAACAATAATCAACTCTGGTTTTTGTAGAAGTCAGTTTCAAAACTATGAAGTCATGTCCCTCTCTTCTGTGTTTCTTCATTTAAAATAAAAGTGGTCATTAGTAACATCCATGCTAAATGAACCCAGTAACCTGTAGCTCACCCCCGCATAGTAGCTTGGCCAGCACATGCACACAGCCAATTAGAAGGCACGTTGTGCAGTACAAATTAGTATTTCCTTTTTGGCCTTTGCTGTGTTGTCTTTATTTCTACATCACTAGAGTCAGTTTTGCACGTTGCTCAGTCTTTTCTTCTCGGCATCACGGTCCCTTCTCATCCTTCTATTCAGTTGCTAGAATTGCTTTAATGTTCCTAATCAAATCTGGGGGCTTGTTTCTCATTGAGTCTCCAAAATATCTCCTTTTTAATTTTGTAAAAGGGAAGGTCACCAAAACTAGCTGTAGAACTTCTGAAAATTTGTATTATTTTTGTTCTCTTAATTTTTATTATGAACTTCAGTGTGCCACTTAGTTGAGATAAAAATGTTGTTGCTTTAGTTGAATTCATAAATACATGTATACAAAAATTGTTAGCTGTTTAGCCTGAATATTTTACCTTATTCGCTGTGGCTTTCAATTAAAATAATGAATGAAGGTAAATTTGAGAAATTGAGATCCACCCATTTAGCATGCCTTCTTAAAAGGCAAAGGTCTTATTTTATTTCAATTTTGAGACTGCTCAAGAATTTTGAATTGTTCTTTTGAGGCATCTTATATTAAAATGGTATCTCTGATTTTTTTCACTGACAAAAAAATACCTAGATGGGACTAGTAAGTTTAGTGAGGGCTCTGACATAAATATAGAAGTGAAATACTTTCTATTAGTTTAATTAGGTCTGAGACTATCATGTCAATAAGGTCACTATGTTCTGCAAAATTTTTTTGTATTTTTTTTTCTCCCTGCTTTTCTCAATCTTTTTATCAGTAGGACTTTGATATCACAAAAGGCTTATTTTAAGGTCTGTGTTTATGAATATATTTTCTCAGATTAGTATCTGAATGTTTTACTTTTTTTTTCCTACACCATCACACTGCATCCAGACAAATTATTGATCCATCATTGTGGTTGAAAGTCTTTTCCAGAGATGAAAAAGTAGTTTCAGCTCTGTTTAGTGGTGTTTCTCAGATAACAAAAGAGAAAGTACCAATATATGTCAGGGAAGAATTCATGTGTGTCACTGAAAGAGACAGCAAGTTTCCTGTCACCCTCATTTGTATAGGGGATTTTGGCAAAAATCTGAGACTTTTTGAAATCAAAAAGCTTTTATCCATTTTACGTCTACTTTGCATGCAAGATAAGCTGTGTAATTGTAAAACAACAAATTGAGATTCTCAATTTAGTTGTTACTATTTTATAATATTGATTAAAAACTCTCCGCCGAAGACAAGGCCTTAATGGTGCTTGGCATTATACAAACTTGTTAAATGAGTGTAACAAAGGCACAACTAGTAGCAGAAATGAGTAAGCTAGGAATAATTATTGTTTTCTGGCCAAGGCTCTAGAAAAATTATAAGATAAGGCTAAATAAAGAAATAAATCCTGTATTTTGCAGCCAATGAGTACGCTACTGCAAGGATTTGTTGTTTTTCTAAATGCAATATTCAGAAAAGATAAATTAAGCCAAGCAAAAAAGGATGTACCAAAACTTTATTTTTTTTACTGTAGCACTGTCCATTTGTTCTGCTGTCTGTTATAGAGGCCTTTCATCCAAACTGCCATGGGAAATACGGTACATCACCATAGTATGCTGTGACATACTTTGTTGGTTTGTATATGTGCATGACGTTAACACAGGGAGCAGATTTTGTACAGTACTGGAACACGCATGAGTCAAGAAGTGGTAGATCCAGCCATTCATACACTGCATGGCAGTGATGTCTTGACTTCCCATATGGTAGGAAAGAGAGAAGAAAAATGGGCAAGGTCACATTTGGAAACAAGGAGATTTCTCAGTGGTAGCCTACTGTCGTGCACCTAATAAATAACAATAACACCGTGCCATCCAGTTGTGTTAGCATGGCTCCCCTTCCCCAGCTCACCATTGACTACCACGGTTAGTGCATTCATTCTGCTGCAGTGCTGTCTGCAGAGCAGTTTTCCAGTCCCATGGTGTAAATGACAGTGGTCCCGTGGTTCTGTTTGTTTAAATGCCAGAGACTCATCAAGAGATGTGTCATAGGACTATAGGCCACGGACTATTAACTCTCTTGCTCCTGAAATGCAGCGAAGAGTTAAAAACAGAGGATTGTCGTTTGTAGATGCTTATGACCTGTGGCGGTTTTCCGTGAAAATTTGTCTTGGTTGTTTTGGAGCAGCCACTGCCATTAGTTCCTTTTGTTAGATGTATTAAAAACCGAGAATAGTTAGCGATTTAATGAATATAGGGTTTTTTAGATGTGTTAGTAATATTACAAAAGCAGCCAAAACCATTCAGAAGAAGCAATTTTCTCCTTTGTTGGAATTAACCATATCTGAATTATCAAGGTGCACATTCAGTACCAAAAATCAGTTGCATCTTTGTTTTTAATCAGTGGGTATTTTCCATGGCTTCTTTGGGGTGAGAATCCAGCACAACTTTTATTTCATTAAAGCAAGTAACTATCACATCTTTTAACACAAATATCAAGTTAATTGCTTGTCTATGCTAAGATGACAATTAATAATCACTGTTTGCATTAATGTGATTTAAGAAAGTCATGCTTTTTGGTAAAAAGGCATCACTTAACTACAATTGTTTAGATTTAAAAGCTAGTGGGCCTTGTTAAGTTCATTGTGAAAGACACGGAAAGGCGTAAGGAGGAGGAGTTTGGTGTCCCTTCTAAAATATTAAAGGGTCTGTACAATCTATCAGTGTCTCGGGATGACTTGTAATTTTTTGGCAAAGTGTACTACAAGAACTGTGTAACAGCTGGAGTAGCAGCGTTCCCTGTAAGCAGGCCATCTTTCCGCTGCTGCTGGGGGTGACTCTCTCCAGATTGGTCTCTTCCTAGATAGGGTGTTTTTGAGTTTTAAGTAAAAAGAGAATTTTTCTGTTTGTCAGATGAGTAGTAGTACTAACAGAAGTTTCTACAGGGTGTTTATGCCCTTTAAAGATGCATTTCTTTACCTTTTATATAGAAAAAGTTTCTAAGAAAATACTGGATAAATACATTTACTGCTCCAGTTTCTAGTGGCATGTCATTTATAGCCAACAAAGATTTTTTTAAAAAATAAGTGTATCTTATGAAATTATGAAGTGATGCATTTAAATGATTGTCCAGCCCATTTTGAGAACGAAGAACATAACCCTGTGTCCAGCCATAAAAACTGTGAGAGTGGATGCTGAGACATTCCATGGTACTTAAAAAACAAAGGAAAAATTTTACAAAGTTGATCTACTAGCTGTTGAACATCTTGGTGCCTTTTCAAGATAACATTTCAGCAGTCTAAAACATCAGTGCTTACTGAGCACGGTGTTCCCACAGAACAAGAGAAAACAAATTTAGAAAAGCTAGTGCAGAATACTGCAAACACTTAGAGCATTATTCAGTCACTCGGCCACAGATCAATTTAAATTTTGTGTTTTGAGGTTTCTTTTTGTTTCAGTGAGTACTGTGCACTTCAGAATTGTAGAATGTTTTAGCTCACTTCAAGAGAGAATGCATGATGTTTGAAGATTTCAGTATATAAGAAATTTAGCTGTTTAGGACCATTCTTCTAAAACAACAAAAAAATTCTAAAGTTACTTGTTGATATCTTATCACTTAAATAATTAATCCTAAGTTTGACCATTGCAAAAAAAAAAATTTAAGAATTTCAGTTTTCTCATTCTCCCTTTGCACATAAAGTCTAATACAGCCAAAATATTCACCACATATTCAGGGAGTCTTCCCCCGCCCTGAATTTGTTGTTTCCTACAGTTAGAGCTACCTGAAAGGAATCTTCTTTCCTTTGGCTAGGAAATAAGGCAGAAATATCTCAGCAGAGAATATGTGAAGTTAGTTGTCTTTGCACTTGAGCACCTGCTTAGTTTTTTGGCTCCTTTAATTCTTCAGTCTCCAAAATCCAGCAGTCCCTAGCTTGCCTCTTTGGTGTCCCGCTGCCTTCAGACAAGCCATTCTGTCCGACAGCAATCCAGAACCGTTGGTCTGAAAGGCAAACACTTAACTGCTGTGGTGTGGGTGAGAAATTTTCTCTTTGCCTTTTTAAAACAAAGAGACTGGGAAACATAGTGCTTTGAACTCTACTTTATTCACAGAATCATACAATAATTTAAGTTGGAAGGGACTTCTGGGGCATGTCTGGTCAGCTGACCTGAGCAACCTGTTCCACTGCTTGACCTCCCTCCCGGTGGAAAAGAATTTCCTTAGGTCTAATCAGCATTTCCCATGCTGCAACCTGTGCCTGTTGCCTCTTATCCCTTCCATGTACACCTCTGAGAAGAGTCCAGCTCTGACTCCTCTGCACTTGCCCATGATGTGGTTGGGACAGTGATAACAGCCTTCTCTTCTGTCATGGTTTAACCCAGCCGGCAACTAAGCTCCAAGTAAGCACCAACTTGCTCACTCCCCCCGGGTGGGGTGGGGGAGGGAATTGGAAGGTTAAAAGTAAGAAAACTCATGGGTTGAGATAAAGACAGTTTAATAGGTAAAGCAAAAGCCACACATAAGCAAACCAAAACAAGGAATTCATTCACTGCTTCCCATCGGCAGGCAGGTGTTCAGCCATTTCCAGGAAAGCAGGGCTTCATCGCGTGTAACGGTGACTTGGGAAGACAAACACCATCACTCCTAACGTCCCTCCCTTCCTTCGTCTTCCCTCAGCTTTACATGCTGAGCATGACATCATATGGTATGGAATATCCCTTTGCTCAGTTGTGGTCAGCTGTCCCAGCTGTGTCCCATCCCAACTTCTTGTGCACCCCCAGCCCACTCGCTGGTGGGGTGGTGTGAGAAACAGAAAAGGCCTTGACTCTGTGTAAGCGCTGCTCAGCAATAATGAAAACATCCCTGTATTATCAGCACTGTTTTCAGCACAAATCCAAAACATAGCCCCATACTAGCTACTATGAAGAAAGTTAACTCTATCCCAGCCAAAACCAGCACATCTTCTTAAGGCTGAACTAAGCAATTCCCAGCATTTCCTTGTAGACCATGTGCTGCTCCAGCCCCATATCATCTGGGTAGCCTCCCACTGCCCTTGCTGCAGTATGGCAATGTCTTTCACTTAGTGGGAAGCCCAAAATTGGGCACAGCACTCCAGACATGGTCCCACAAGCCCCAAATAGGGGGCAGTAGTTGCTTGCTGAATACACTTGTTAACACAGCCCAAGAAGTGGTTGATGATCTTTGCTCAAGGACACACTGCTTCAAGAAAAAAATATGCGTATAGATAACTAACTATGAAGGAAAAAGAGTATAGTTGAAACATCAGAAAAACAGGATGTGGACCTCTTGGCCTGTTGGTCATGCATTTGAATCTAGTTGAATGTTGTCAAATCTGGTTAGAGGCAACTTCTGTTGGATGACCATTTAGTACCATATGTGAAACTAGCAGTTGGTTTTGAGATTCACCACCACCATCACCATTTCATTAGTCTTTGTTTATTTGTAACAAATCAGTAGAATCTAAAAGCCACATAGACCCTATCAAGGTTGTTAATCCAAATGTGGAATATCCCTTATGAATGTGCCTAAATACTTAATAAAAAACCCCCAAATATTAATGCTACAAAGTAGGAGCAGTAGGAATGCGAATTCACTACAATTTTATATATAGTATGACCCAGACAACACAGGTTTTCTTTTTATTATTCACTTACGCTCTATGGCAGGAAATAATTTTAGTTTTACCGTCTTACTAGCTCATAAGCAGAGAGATGGGACACACAAGCATGCTCTTTTGATTTTATGGTGGACTTAGAAGGGTAAGTCAGTGAACAGAGAAGTAAAGTTCACATCCGTAAGCATCCTTCTATTCCCACATGTAGGGCCAGAACCATGAATGGACTATATATGGTTACACGGCCGTTGCTCCAAAACCACCTCTATTTTGTCCAGTAGCTTTTAATGTGAGAGATGGAAGCAGTCCTGAAATCAAGGTCTTGAACCCAAATCCCCCTTTTTATAGCAAGTGGCTGCTGTTCTGGGTTTTCGTTCTGTTCTTGGCCCAGCAAACCTCAGAGGGTTGAGTGGAAAATGCCCCAACTGTTTGGGGCTTATGGTTGTCTCCTGAAGGATTAAGAAATGGAAGGTTGAAACCAAGGTGCTGATATAAAACTCTCCTTTCCAGGGGCAATCACTTTTCCAAGGGGCAATCTTCAAGGAACAATCAATGGCTTGTTACCATTTATTTGCAGGACATGCCTAGAGTGTGTGGGTGCAGAGGGACATAGTGGAAAGCGGCCTTAAAGTTGGAAGGGCTCGGAAGGCGTCCCTTTCTCCGCCTCTCGGTTTGCTAGTATAAGATGACTGAAGAAAAGGAAATGACGAGAAGGAAAGGAGAAAGCTGGAGAAATAGAGCCCAGTCTCTCACTCAGCAGTTTGTCCTCCTGTGTGTATTCAGAGCATTCAGAATGAGAAACCCTCAGCACTTCCTTCCTTTCCATATCTATTTTCTTTTGCTCTTTCTGTAACTCTTGATCTGAGCCATCCCTCCTTCCAGACAAAGACTAGGGAATGAGAAGAAATGGAAATAAATTCATTGCAGGTCAGATGGATGAGGCTGGGCTTAGCGCAGATAGAGCAGGCTGAATGGAGCAAGACTCTTGATGTGTTCTGTTCTCAGTGCTCAGCCAGGCATCTTTTTTCCCAGACTGTGAAGCTAATGATGTTGCTGTTGCTTTTTCTTAAATTTGTAGAGCAACCTTCAGAGCTTCATGTGTACCAGGCAAAACTGTCAAGCCTGGTCAATATCTGAATATATCGAGGAAAACAGAAGGTGCTGAAGGAAAACAGCGCTGGTATGTTGGGGGCGGGGGGCATCAGTTCTCATCGGAGTCTTAACTTGACTGCACTATTGCAAGACTATTCTTTGAGCTGAAGTTAAATAACCAAAACGGAGTCGGTGATTTTTTCAGATTCCTCGCACCTTTAGAATGAAGTAGGGCTTTAGTGCCAATGGTCTGAACAAAAGCTTAAAAGTTAAAATGCAGTATTCCAGCGTATCTAGCAGTTCAACTGGAGAAAAGTGTGTCGAAGCAATCTGTATTTTGACTTGTATTCAGTTTTAATTGAATGTCACTCTGAAGAAGGTTGTGTTTTCATGATGGATGAAATTGTTCCTACAAGTGGAAATATGTTTGATGCACAAAATGATGAGTAGAGACTAAAAGAGCAGATTCCTTTATTTAGAAGAAATTAATGAGGGACCTTAATTAAAGTTTATAAGGTAACAAATAAAAGCAGTTCATTTTGCTTTTCTGTTTATTTGCCTCAAAAATTAGCTACTCCTATCCAAATGAAATTAAAAAATAATACATCTAAACTGGATACATTGATTTTTTTTTTTCTCTGTACTTAGTTTGTGAAGTTCATTACATAAAATCATTGAAGCTCAAAAATTGAGAGTGTGAAACTGTAACTGTAATACAACTAACAGTACAGCTAAAGGCTTAAATTAGGGTTTTTTGCATACAGAAGGGCTACTGAAGCTTGGTTTCCTATGGAGTTATATCCTGTATTTCTTTAATAACTATCCCACTACAAGAAGCCCAATTTGTGCTCTTTTTTTTCCTTTTTTTTTTTACAACCCCAGCTGAGATAGAGGTAACATGCAGTCTGGTTAATCCAGACTGGTTTGCCTCAGTGTATGCTTATTTGAGTTAACCAGCTGATTCTGCAAATGGAATATAAAACAGGTAAGTTTTTAAGGACTATAAATTGTTCATTACGTAGAATGATCTCTAACGGAAAAGCTAAGGAAGCAGCTTTCCATATGAGCAGGTATTTTTCATTTTGAGGTTCCTTGAACTTTGCTTGAAAACATTCAAGGGTGGATTAGTCTGATTTTTTTATAGTGATTCCTCTGCATATAGTTTGACACAAGCTTTGCAATTGTTTTGGCTTCAAGGCACTACGTGTGTCTAAGGGCTTACACAAGACAAGCGCGTAAATGGATTGTGTCCTTGCGTTAGAATTCTCCCTCTTTCCAGATTTTGGTGTTAGGAGTAAGTCATAGTACATATATGCAATCACATATGCTTAAGCTAAGCTCCTCTGATCTTTGACCAGTTTGAAGACTTCTTAGGAGCTATTTTCTTTCCTGTTTACATCTCAATATATACTTATATGAGTATTACAAGGTATGCTAAACCTTTTTAATGAGCTTTAGCAAATCAGCAGAGTTTGCTTCAAGATGTTTGGGTTCTCCCATTTCGCAAAGTTGTGCCTCAAGGAAGGGGGAAGAAACACCTTTTCACGCTGCTAGCGTACCTCATCTCACCTATCCCTGCCTTTGCTGTAGAGCTGTGGTATACGGCTGATTCCCATTCGTTAGAAGATGCGTTGAGTTAGCTATGCAATGCATTTATGCCTCGGGGCAAGTTCCTTTCCAGCGCACAGTGCAGGAAGATTCCAACTGAAGTGGAGAATAAAATTTTTATGAACTGGGACTTGAACACTCAAGTGCTGTAATATGCTTTCAGCTAATTTCATCTTTAAATACAGATAATGAATCCACTTCAGTTTGTATTCAGATAAGAAATGTCATTCATTCTGTATGAATGCAACTATCTATATAAAATGGGTGACTTTTACAATTTGGTCATAGCTTAGATTTTTTTTTTTACGTGATTTAAACTAGATAGATAAGGTTATACTGAGGTATTTGTAAATTAATTGGGGGATTGGGCTGTGTATTGGAGGAGAATATAATTTATAAAACCCTGTATAATTAGTTACTCTTAAGTATCTGTGTTCAAGAAAAGCCCTTTTTTTAAAAGCTGATACAGTGATGTAACCCACCTATGAAAGCCAGGTGGGACACATTAAAGATCTTGAAATGCTGTCATGCTTTAGGAATAATCAAATCCCAGAGATCCACCTGGCCTTGGTTCCCAGGTTCTGGCATGAGGCATCAGGCTGGGGTTGGTCTGGGGACACCTGTATTTTAGGGTGGAAACACCTAACAGCGTTTCATGACAGTCTCATGGTGCTGTTCAGGAAAAAATAATAATTAAAAAAAAGCCCTTAATAAATGTGATTACTATTTAGAGCTTCAGCTAAATTGAGGTACTGGGAAAAAACAACATGTTTTGTTTGACATATTTGTTCGTATTATTTCATAGCAATTTAACCTGTCATTTACCCAAGTTTTTTACGTGCCAAATCTTGCCAGCAGCTTGCCATGAAATGTCTGTTATTCCATGAAAATATTTTCTTTCTCGTACGATCTATCTCTGAACCATTGTCAAATTCCCTAGCCTTACTCAGATTGAATTTGCATGGATATAGCTCAGTACGATAAAGTTTAACACATCCCATTTTACTGAAAAAATTTGCTTTTGTCCACTGTAACAAATGTAATCACATGGTGTATAAATAGAAACCTGTATTACAGAAGACAAAAGTTCAACGTGTCATCCTGTGCCCGTTTCCAAAAATGGGATGGAATGGGTGCTCATAAAATCCAGATTTTGACTGCAGAAAACAAGAGCGCAAGTGAGCAGCTGGTCTGCCAGTTCTGCACAGAAGCTCTCAGGCAGTGGCTTAGGTATGAAATGCCCAGATATTTAAAAAAAATTTTTTTTTTTTAAATTAAGTGTGCCCTTTGGAGAGCCAGCATCTTTCAGGTGATGAAGTAGTGGGTGACATAGTTTAAATTACCTGCAGTTTTGCTGTAGTGGGGAGCCAAGATGGAGCAGCTGAGAGTATTTAAGAGCTTTGTCTGACGGCTTCGGTTCTTGCCTTCACCTCGGGAAGGGGCGGTGGGAGCCCCATGCTCTCAGAGACAGTTGTGCACACCGGCACTGCCGAAACCCACCCCGTTGTGCCTGTGTTTTCTGACAGCTGCAGGAAGCGATCAAGGCCGGCAAAGGTGTGACTTCTGCCATCGACCTCTGCCGCTGCCACGGAAACAGAGCGCTGGCGGCCCTGGAGCGCTTCCCTCCCTCCGAGGCCAGGGCCGCCTTGGCGAATATCGTCTACGCCGTGACCAGGTTTCCCTGACCCGCCGCCCCGGGAGGAGCTGCTCTCCCTCCGCGGGCGGGAGCAACCCGGCGGGGACGCTGACGACACCCCGCACCACTGGGCACCTCATCCCCCCGTCCCGTCCCAACGGAGGAACGCGCGCCAGCTGCCGCCGACACCAGCAAAATTCGGGAGGGGGGAGGAAAAAAAGGTCACAGCCGGCTTTTGCTCGTCGTGCCAGAAGCGCACTTGAGGCTGCACCGGTAGAAATAATTAATGAGTCCCGTTTCCGTGACCTCAGCAAATGGACAGGAAATAAGTCGGTATTGATTGGGCACCGGCGGGGACGGCGCCAGGGTGGAGGCCGGTGGTTTTCCTGCCCGAGGGAGGGATGGAGGGGTGTGAAGATCCAGGTGTCACAAGAAACCTGCTCAAACCTGCCCAAAGAGAGCAAGCTGCCGAAGCCAGGAATTAACGTATGCGCTTATCAAGGGGAAGGGCAGTTCGGGGGATTAATGGGGGAAAATCCTCTCTCTGTCTGCGTGCAGTCTGTTTTTTATGTATTCAAATGTAAAATTACCCTGTGCTTAATGCTTTCCATATTTGAGAAACTTGCTGAGAAAATGTGTCGAGCACGGTAAGTAGGAGCTTTAAAATATTTAATCAAATATTAATTTGGCTCTGTTAAGGGAAGTGACTGCCTGGGTTTTATACTGTGTGTATAAAATAAGTTGCGCTGGGTCAAAGAATGAGGTTTTTCTAACTCTCCTGGGGGAGGGGATATCCCTCCCTCAGATCAAGCAGTTTGTTTCAACACAGTCTTACACAAAAGAATTTCCTAGGTTTGCGACACTTGCGTTCATTTAAGCCAAATAAATGTTAATTTGTTTTCGGCCTTTGGCAGAGAGGAAGAAGGAATGCTCTTCTGTGAGTACAGTCTTTCACCGCACTGAATAAAATGCAGAAAATACTGGAGAAGTTTTGAACCTCAGTGTGTTGAATTTTAACGTCCAATTACAGACAGCATATAAGGTGTATCAGAAGCCTGCGATTTGAGACCGTCTCTGTTTTGTTCATAGGAGATGATTTTTGTGGTTTGCATGCATGCAATCTGAGAACGCCGTTGACAAGAAGGCTGAGTTTACATAAATGATCTAGATTGAGACTCAGCTACCTTTCTTCCTTCTGTGGTGTAATTACAGCCCAATCTGGAGACAGCTAGCACAGCAAACAGATTTCATTACATCGCTCACTCAAACACTAAGTGGAGTTATTTCTGTTAAATTCTCTCCTCCCTCCTTCTCCCCCTGCACTCCTTCCCGCTGTCACACAGCTTGTTTGTCATAGACCAGCGTGTTGCATTCCACCGAATGCAAAATATAAATAAAAACTCTGTCCTTTAAAAATATACTGAAAATACATCCTGCATAATGTACATAATATTCTGTGTAATATATGCCTATATTATACCATAATATCATATGTATTATAAGCACCCTTGAGACACAATCTTTGTATGGGAGCAGCATCCGGAACTCAGGACCGGCTTTGTTCTGGAGAGTGGCTTTGACACCAGACCGCTTCTTGCTTGCACTTTTTCTCATGCCTGCCCTGGCATTTTCTCTGTTCCCAAGACTCTAGCACTTCTGCCTGAGTTAGCACTGTTGCTGCAGCAGGAGGGCTGGAGATGGAAGAGGAGCACCAAGAAGCGTGGCCCAGGCAGTGGCGGTCACAGGCATCTGCCTTAACTAACCACTGTACATTTTCACCTGTGAAGTTCCCTGAAGTTCTGCTAATGTAAAACGTGTGCTTGAAAGAAATACCTAAATTCAACCAGAGTCATATTTCAGCTTTTTTTGGCTCTGGTTAGAAGCCATACGTTGTCTTCTCTTTGTCTTACATCTACGCTAAGGGGTTCATAATGATTTAGGGCTGCAAGAAGCTTGGGTCTGCTGGAGATATTCTGAGCCATCTCACCTCAGTCACCTCAGTTGTGCGAAAGAAATATCAAACATATTGCAAGACTCTGTAAGCCTGGTTTACTTTTTCTTGAAAGTACAATTTTTTATTTGTACTTTTTACTAATAAAGGCAAATCAGCAAAAATTAATGACTTTTTGTATTTTATCACCAGGAAGTTCTGATTGCTTTTAAATTATTCTTTAACCTTAATTTAAAAAAAAAAAAGAAAAGAATTGTCCCTTACCAATATTATCGAGTAATCTTATATTTAAGATATTTGCCTGTAATTATCGAGAAATTATGTTGTCTTGTTTCCTCCAAGTAAACTACCAGCAAAGTATTATACCCCTCTGTCAAACTCTTGGTGTATTAATCACTGCTGTGTATTAATATACTCCCCACACGTTATACAATTTCTGAGCAACGGTGGAACCTTAAGGCTGTTCTGGTTTTATTTTTATGTCCTTAATTCCTTTTTCCCACCCACCTCTATAAGGAGGCCAGCGAGAGGGAGGCCTGTGGTCTGCAGGGTAACCAAGGAAGGCATTCACACCATTTACTTCAGTCATCCAGCTACTCAACCAGACATACCAGTCAGCTGCTCCTCTGAACTTATCCCGGGTATTGCATTGCTGGACCATTGCACAGGTGCGCAAAATACAGGACAATGTCCCAACTGCTTTTTAAACCAAACTAAATTCATCTCCTACACAGAGCTCAGCTGCAGTGGCTAGAATGGCTGTTTCATAGGTCTGTGATGGAAAGTCATTTAACTGCCAGCCGGGTATTTCCAGCTCCACAATTGTGATAACACTGTATAGGAAGGTTGTTTGGAAAATGAGGTACTTAGAAGAATAGAAATGTCGGCTGGAAGGGACTGCTGAAAGTCATCTAGTCAAATCTGCCATTTGAAGTGGACTGTTGCCAACATGAAGTCTGGTCTTGGAAACCAGCAGGGATGGAGTTTCCACAGGTTCCTCATGCAACCTGTCCCAGTGCTGCTCCACTTTCCTTGTGAAGGAGTTTTCCTGATGTCCAGTATGAACCCTCCCTTCCCATAGCTGGTGGCCGTTGCTCATTATTTATCACCTGCCACTGCCAAGAATTGTTTGGCTCTGCTGCCTTGCTAATTCCCTATCCTGCAGCTGTGTGCTGCAGTTCGATTGCCTGTAGCCTCCTCTTACTGGCTGGAGCAGCCCCAGCTCTGTCAGCCTCTCCATGTGTGCTAGGCCCTAGCAGGGTCGCCCTCCAGTGACTGCATGACTTTCATATCATCCCTGTTGGGCTGTGAGCCGAAAACAGGCCAGTTCAGGAGCAGCCTCACTGGGTACAGTAAGGAGGAGAACAAAAATTTACCCTGATATAATGCGTCTTGCTGTGATGGAGTTAATTTTCTTTGTAGCATCCCATATGGTGCTATATTTTGGATTTGTGACCGAAACAGTTGCTAACACACTGATGTTTTAGCTATTGCTCAACAGTGCTTGTATAGCGCCAAGGCTTTCTCTGCTCCTCACTCTGACGCCCAGCGAGTGGGTTGGGGATGGGCGAGGTGCTGAGAGGGGACACGGCTGGGACAGCTGACCTGAACTGACCACAGAGATACTCCACGCCATATAACGTCATGCTCAGCAATAAAAACTGGGGATGGGCTGTGGGGATGTTCCAGGGGATCCATTGCTCAGGGACTGTCTGGGCATCAGTCTGCTGGTAGTGATTGCTTCTGCATCATTTGTTTTTCTTTGTTTAGTTTTGTTTTCATTTTTTTCCCTTTTACCTATTAAATTGTTTTTAACTCAATCCACGAATTTTCTCACTGTTGCCCTTCTGATTCTCTCCCCCATCTTGCTGTGGGGGGCAGTGAGTGAGCGGCTGTGAGGTGCTTAGCTGCCATCCAGGGTGTGTCCACCACAATCCTTTTTGGCACCCAGTGTGGGACATGCAGGGTTCAAGATAATGAGGCATTTGACTGGAGTGTGCTAGAGGGAACTTACTATACCTGTTTAGCTGTTGCTGGTCGCAATGTGGACTTATTTGTTCTTGATGCGGGTTTATTTGTTCCCTTATCCCCTCTGTGTCATGCTCCCTCTCTTGCTGCACATCACATTTGAGAGCTTGTTAAAGGCTGGGTTTGACTTTTGCAGTTTCTTGTGCCATGTAGCACTCTGTGTTTTGCCCAGGAGAACTATGATGAAAGCACTGGCCCTGAGCCTCATCTGGTATTTGGGCCCTGCATTGCTGCTGTCCCAGTACTTTGGGAACCATCTCGTGGAGACAATTAACAATTACACCTTTTCCCTCTTTTCCTCTGACAGCCAATTTGTGGAGGAAAAAAGAATGGCACCTTCCCCTTCATCTCCTGCAGGGTAGGTGCTTTCCACCTTGTTACAATGACTCTTCAGTATTTTGAACATCACTGGGTAATCAGAATGCTCACAGTGGTGTGTCTCAAGAATCTGTTTCCAGCTTTTCCTAAGGTTAACTGGCTGTTCAGGAGTATCATACAGGGATGTGCCCTGAGGCACTGTGGTCATGGATGGCAAGGTGCATGGAAGAATATGGGCAGGTATCTAGAACAGTTTTTACCTCCCATGGTGTGGGGCTTGACCCCCGAACAAGTGTGGGATCCTGATAAAGTGACGGAACAGTTGAGAAAAGGATGCCCTGGCTATGCTAATGGGACACAACTTCTCGCACCGTGCTGGGCCTGGCCTACGCTACTGAGCACTGTTCAGCATCCTCAAGGGGGAGAGGGGGTCTCTGGATCTGAAGACATACAAATGGGCACCATGGCTAAGCCAGAGACCCAACTCTCAACTATATCAGTCGCCCCTATAGTCAAGAAGAAACAATGGAAGCGGAAGTCGACTCATTCAGTCAGGGAGGAAGAATTTTCTCCTAAGAGGGAGCAGGAGGAGGAATGAGAGAGGCAGCTAGTTGTGCAGCAGAGCAGTCACAAGAACAGGAGGGGAAAAAGAAATCATAAACGAGTCAGAAACCACACGCTCCCTATCCTTGAGCACAAAGATTATAGCTCTCAACCTGGTGAGCTAATTATCAGCTGGTTGCTCCAACGCTGGGATACTGGGGCCAACAGTCAGGAATTAGAGGGCAAGGAAGCCCAGCAGCTGGGATCCCTTGCGAGGGACTGGGGCATTAACAAAGGGATTGGAAAAGGAACAGCCTCTGGAGGCAGTTCCTGTCAAGCATGAAGGAAAGGTATCCCCTCAAGGAAGATCGTATAAACTATTAAGGCAAGTGGACAACCACTGACAGTGGTATCCAGTATCTGAGGGAATTAGTGGTAGAGGTGATCTACAGCAACCTGGACAACAACCTGGCATCTAAAGACCCAGATGAAGTCCAGCACACGCGGTCCATGCGGCAGAAGTTTGTATGGCGCGCACCATCGTCGTACGCCAGCACCCCGGTGCTGATGAGCTGGCCAGACATTGAGGCCCAGGCTGTAGGTGGATTGGCTGGCCAGCTCCAGCAATTCAGAGAGAATCTCTCTTCTACCCCGATCTTACAGGCCTGTGTCTCTGCTGGGGAGAGACTGTCCCAACAGTTCCAGCTATTCAAAGACAGTATGTCTTCCTCCTTGCCCATACCAGCCATCATCTCAGCTATCAAGTGAGCTGTTCTCTGCTCAGGGGGAAGGGTACCATGGGCACATTTGCCTGCCACCCTGTGGGTCTATCTGCACAACTACGAGGAGGACATGAGGAAGTGGGATGAACCTAGAAGCTGGGGTATGCGAATTGTGAGGAAAAACAGTGGCCAAAAAGGGTCCATACAAGGAAAACTACTGCTCCAGTTGCTGTTGAGCAATTCCCCAGACAGAGTGGAAGGGCTGGCCCTACCTCTGACCCAAATAAGGGACTTCTGGTTTGCAGTGACAAGAATCAGGTAATGAATACTCCGACCAGGAATAGAGGGGCCCTGCCTCCGGCCAGGTGGAGGAAAGGGACAACCAGGTTTATTGGACTGCATGGATTTGATGGTCTGGCACACAGATCAGCTGGCTGTGCGTCTCCTAATGTAACCCAGCACGTGTCTTGCCATATTTGCAATAAAGAGTGCACGCGTGGCCCATATTCGACTTGGCGTCCAACTTGATAGAAGTTGCTGAAAGATTGAAAAGCTCTTTTTAGTTTAATGGAAACATTAAGGAAGCGTTCTCTGGAGTGGCTGGGGAATGCTTCTTGCCCCAAGCCAGACCAGCCTCCTCAGGGGTAAGCCTGCTGGTGAGATCTCGCCGTTGCTTTTTCTTCTGAGCAGATAGTGTTTGAATTTTCATAAATGCAAAAGGCTAACTCAAGTAACGGTGTCATGCTGCAGATTTATCAAGGAAGTGGCTTCTGGGTCAGAATCACTAGCTGTCACTACTCTCATCAACTACTTCAATCTCACAGAAAAGTGAGGCATCAAACTTTTTTTTTAATTCTTTGTAGTCTTCAAAGTACTTTTACCTGCACAGTGTCTTATGAAAAATAAAGAGCTAGAGCTTTTCAGTCTCTCAAAGCAGTTCAAAGGAAAGAATATTTCCAGTTCTGGAAGTCATCTTTCTGACGGTCTTTGCATTAAATTGTCTTTTTTTTCCCTTTCAGAAACGAATCCCTAAAATGCATTAATTATTTACATAATTAGTATTCACGTGTTTCTCTTTTAGGGTAAGCCTGTTTTTCTAAAGCTAAGAGAAAGTAGCCATTAAGCTAAAATTCTGATAGCAAGTTGGCAAATGCCTTTAAAATCACCAAAAAGGTAAAGCACAATGCGTGCCGAAAGTGAAGGGGAGAAGAGGGTGACAAACAAATTGACAGTCGACACACCAAAGCTTCATGCAGTCACCTTTGTCCACATCTTCAGGCCTTTGTACTTGTGCTTGGCTCTGCCCGCAGTTCCCGGCGTTGCTACCAAATTCACAGCCACCGACATCAGCCAGAGGAATGCTCTGGCTCCCCCGTGTGTAGGAGATTCGTTCTCTGCGATGCTTGAAGTTTACTCAAATTCCTTCCTATTTCCAAAATGCTTTTGTCAGGGTACATCTCTGGAGGAAAGGGAGCCTTTTTCTCCAAAATAGAAACAGCGACAAGACAACTTACTTACTAAACTGGAAAGCAGTATTGTACCGACTTTACGTGATGAAATTACAAGTCTATCTGCAGTAGAAAAGAGGGATCGTATCGTACGAGGATATTGCTCTTGGCTGATAGTGACAGATGGGTGTCCCACTGATAACTATAACAGTAGTTCTCAGATCTATCTGTTTTTTAAGAAATGTATCTATAAAATTCAATTTGAGGCATATTTTGATATGATTGTATAGGAGAATTGCAATTTTGCAGCAATGTTATAAAAAATCTCGCTTTAAAATTTTCTTCTTTACCCTACTCCACTTTGTCTTCCTCCCTTCACCCCTTCCCCCAAATAGCAAAGACTAAAAATACTCTGCTTTATTACTAGAACAATGATCAACATTTTTAGTTTTAAAATTGTACACAAAAGTGAGTATTTTACTTGCACCGAAAACAGTATCTTAAAACTAGGCTTTTTTTATGCTTTCGATGTTTACAGCAAATGACTTGCATCAACTGCAAGGTTCAAATTTTAGCAGTTATTAAATGTCAAATAAAAATGAAGTGTTATGTAGAAGTAATTAGAAAAATCTAAACCAAGTACTGATAGATTAGATTACTTTTTTTTTCCTCCAGAAAAACATAAACACTCATTTTAAAAAGCTTTACTCTCTGCAGATGAGCGTGATGCTTTCTGTATGTGACCGGCTTCTCAGAAACAGAGCGTGATTAGGAAATGAAGCATTTTTCCCTCTTGGCTAGCTTTGATGAAAGCTTTCCAACTTGCACATTGTGTCTGAACGTTTCTTCATTCATAGCATGTGCCCATCGAAAACTGTTTTCTGTTTGCAGCATTTCAGCTGTACTATTTATAAGCTAGTTGAACAATGCTAACTAGAGGCAGTAAAAGGTGTGTATTTCATATGCAAATCACTAGCAATAATTTTCTACAATTACACTTAGTTGCCTGCATCATTATTTTCAGCATCAATATAAAAAAATGTGTTTAGCAGGAGAACATTACAGAAAAAACGTCTGTATTAGTAAGACTTATTTTTAATCAAACAATTTTGTTGCTTTTGTCAACCTACGGAAGTTAATATGTTAACATTTTATATCAATGTACAAAAACTATGAATATCCCTACCTCTGCTCAGATGCTGTATGCCCACAAGCTGTAGATGGCTTTTAGATCTACATATGCTCAGATAAGATATCTTTGCAGGAAAATAAACAGGCTTTAAACATCTAGTATTTCTTAAAGATGATTGCTGCTGCTAAAAATGGTCACATTACTAATGACTGGAAGTATTTCTTACATAAACTTTTATGAAAAGTAATTGCTTTCAATCACTTTCTATTGTAGTAATAACCACTAAGCACAGGTGGGTTTTTTCTGTCCTTCTTGTAAACCCAGGCCTCCACACCTATATTTTTTATTAAAAAAATCAGTCCAGATTAAATTTTGCAATTTCAAAGGCAAATTTCTTTTCTGTTGGATAAAATGCATTCACTTTTGAAATACAAGATTGTTCTCCAAGTCATTACCGTAAGTATGACTGGGTTATACTAGATAGGTTGAAGCATCTAATAGCCATGAACCAGAGATCCATCTTAATGCAAATTCAGAAGGGAAGGTTCCCATCCACCCAAAGAGCAAGGGTCAGGAGTAGCTTCCCAATAGTAGTGAGAGTAAAGGCTGAAAAAGAAAAATCACTAGCTGCTTCTAAGACAGTGACTTGTTTGTGAAAGGGACTGTATAACATGACGGCCATGAAGCCATGAAGCAGCTGAGACTCAAAAAACCTAGAAAGGCTGCTTCAGTTTCAGGTTTTGAAACAAAGAGTATTTCTTCTGTAAGGATTTCTACAGCCTGAATACTGCTACTTCCATTTAAAAAAAGAGAAGCGTTTACCTAGAGAAAAAAATATAGCAAATCAGCCAGCTGAGTTCTCAAAGAACCCTAGTTTTCTACATTGCTAACCAATTTTTTTTTTTTTAAATATTGCAAATATTTGAACTTGCATATGAGGAATGAACTTACATAATGAGGTATGAGACTACGCAACAGAACCAATGGGCAGGATATGGAACTGAGTGTTAAGCGTACCAAGAAGTGTGTGCTGTTTGCACTTGATTGGGAGGTATGGACATCTTTGAGAGAAAGGACTTTTTGGGCTATATTTACCTCTTTTGGACGTAACACAAAATTTTGACAAGCAGAACCTTTATGGGATAAATGTTTGATCATCCAGAGTTAGTTATGGTGTAGATAGTACAATGACTGTGCATTGTGAGCATTACTTCTTTTTAAATGCAAAGCTGCGAGATAGCATACAATGGTGCAGTTCTTGGCTGAACTAACATAAAGAGAACTGTGATTTCATTGCCAAGAGATTAAAAGAGGCTTATGTTTCCAAGAGTGAAATTGCTCAGATTTGTCAGGTTTTAAACAGTTATGGATGCAACTGATGTATAAATAAACTGCTGCAGCACAGAAGGAGATTTTAGGTTGCTCACTGGGTTAGTTACTCTACTCTTGAAGCTCCCGTACATTTCTGTTCTACTCCATCTTCCACTGCAGCTTTTATATCAAATTCTCCTTCCTCTGGTGCCCAACTGTTACATATCTGCTCTCTTGCCAGTACCCTTCCAGCAGCAGCTTTCAAACCGCACTCAGGTAAAGAAATTGTGCCGTATTCCAGAAGACAGCTGCTGGGCTCTGGGCTGCCTTGCAAGAGGGGGGACCCACCTCCGCCTGCTGCACACGCCGTGTGGCCGGCAACACGGGAATCACTAAAATTCATCCCGAGAGCAGGCAGAAGGAAGTCTGGTTACCAGTGGGTGCTTGTCTTTTTGGGCAAGGGGCTTGTTTTCCTATTAGGATCTTAATGTAAAAAACATGTAAGTTGCAAGGAACTGGCTCCGCACACAGGAGCGTACCCGCCGCTGAGGCTGTTTCTCATCTGCTTTCTTTCTGGACTCCGTGACTCTTGCGTCTGGCTGCAAGTGGCCTAGTTTCAAGACGTGTGGTGGAGAAAAGTGATAGACGATGTACTGGTACCATAGCAATACTTTTTACAGAATCAAACTGCCAAAATTAGTTGGTGCTGAAAGTGCTTTCGACATCTCATGCTGCATCTCTGCCTATTGAGTGCTGTAGGCTATTGCAAGGATCTACAAGAAAGAAGCCTTGCTGAAGGTTTCAGGTTGGATTCTTGCTTATGCCAAATGTATGCGGCACAGGAAGCAAAAAGGCCTCCAAATTTAGGATCATTCTTCGGCTCCATGTTGTCGTACCAACTTTCAGCATACTGAGCTGTTCTGACTCCCAGCTCAGGGCGTGCCGCAGCAATGAGCGCTGCCAGCTCTGCCGCCTCCCCGCCAGCCACCGTGGTTCCTCACCACTGCCCAGGGGAATCCCTAGCTGACTAGATCCTTTGAACTAATACAGAGAGGGCATTCTCCAGGGGGAGGGCCTGGCACCTTACAGTTTCTAAGGGAAAACGTCTAAGGAGCCTCCATAGTCCACCCTTATAAAACTCCGTGCAAGTGCAAACAGTGCTTTCAGCTTTCTGGGGGCTCTCAACACATTTTTTGTTGGTGGCGATGGCTGAAATCGAGTTGCAAGTGAGAAATGGCCCATTGTACTCAAGAGCAATGGTGATTTTTTCCTAAAGAGTTCTCTTGCTGGACCACCACAACGCCCCTCCCCAGTGACCTGGAATTTTCCAGAGATTGCCGCAGTGTCACAGAGTGGCTTTTGAGCCAAAGGCATGAAGGGGAAAAAAAATGAACATTCGAATAAATGACTTGTGCAGCACAAGTTCAAATGGTGAAAAAAAAAATGGGACTTGTCTGGCTGGGAAGCCAATCTAAGCTTGCTACCTGCATTGCCTGGAGACAACTTGGCTCGCTCCCTTTTCAACGAATGCTGTTACTGCAACAATATGCTCATGCTTCTTTATGCTTAGCTGAGGCCCTTCAGGTCTCCTCCTGGGCTTGGGTCCCTAGTAGCTACAATGCCTCAGGCCAGCACTACAGAGCAGAAATGAGGTGGAGTTCAAACTGGCAAGTATTTTCTCAAGAGCTCTGAAATTGAGTGTGGGATTCCATGCTCTTGCCTTATGGTTGCCTTTCCTTAATCCCACTAAGTAGAGCATTCAAGTAAAATCCAACTGAGATCTAGCACTACTTAGTAGCTGGGCCAGGTGTTAAAACATGGTACCCTTTAAGTAAATCTTCAATTAGCCTTACAATAAAGGGAGATGGCAAATCATACGATAAACTTCAGTCATCATAGTGCTAACAGACTCAGAAAAGTTACCGGAAAGTTTATCTCTAAAGAGTGAATTAATTGCTAACTGCGGAACACTTGTTAATAAAATGTATCCTTCATTCAAGTGATTCATCAGAGGAGTTATAATGCTGGTTGTTCCTGCTTTTAAGGGCTCCTTTAAACAGCTGTCTATTAATAACAATAATAAAAAGGGCAGTCAAAGTTAAAATCAACAAACTATTATCTGTTAGGATTATTCATGGAATATGACACTGTAAACATGTCAAAAGCCGTAAATTCCAAATTTAGAAGAGTGACATAAGTGGAAGAACAAAATTTTAGAGAACTGCTTCTAAAGGAAGCACTAAAAACCTGAAGCGGTGAGGATTTTTTATTTTAAGAGCCATTCTTTGCATTGTTCAGTTCTAAGGAAATAGGAAATATCTAGGAAAGTGCTGAGTTATTTACAGGGCAGAAGATTTATCCGAGATTTTTTCCAGGCAGTTATTTCTCAATTGACTTGCATGTTTTTATATTTGCTTTTACTAAAAAAAAAAAAAGGTAGGCTTCTTGTAGTGAAATGTAGTTTCAGAGATAATAAACAGAAGATTTATCTGTCAAATTCCCAGCAGTGCTCAGAGCTTCTGTGTTCTACCTGCACATTTACTTGCCACTTGCCTGGTGTGTATTTGCCTTGCCACTTCTATTTGATACGTCCTTCATGCTGGAATCCATCACTCCTTGTGGCAAGATCCATCCTCACCTATTTATTTTATAACAAAGTAACACCTTTACACTTAACTCCTTTCACTCTGGAAAAAGTGAAACAATTACAATATAATTAGAGCACTTGGCTGTGTGCTTTTATTAAAAGGCAAAATGAATCTATTCAATAGGAATGGCAGCACCAGCTGAGTTTATTGTATAAGTAAAACATTTCACTGTCAAGTTGGGTATGTTGCTAATTTCAGAGTAGTTACACATAGCCAAAAAATAGATTGCCATAACTGGCCACAAGTTACAAAACCGGGCTTCCCTCTCACACATTTATTCTTTTTTTTAATCTTTGGGAAACGGTTTGTTTTTCTACAAGCTGTTAGTAGAAAGGGCACGAACGATTTGCCAAACTAATGTAATGTCTTACGTGCTCCTGTCAAATTCAGGGAAGATAAAATCTACAAGGATACTTAATTAAAAAAGAATGTGATCTCTGTTTTATAAATCACTGCTGCCATCCGGCCCCCAAAT
>NW_009197538.1:0-247 GCF_000690835.1 Fulmarus glacialis | reverse complement strand
CGGGTGCCGCCAGCCTCCCGCGGCGTTTCTGGCCGTGCCAGCAGCTCCGAAGGAAGCCTCACCGGCCAGGCCGCGCAGGGGCTACGTGCGAGTGTCACAGCCGATTTGTGTGAGGGACTCTCCTCGCCTTCCCTCACGCACCGCCCGTGTAGCTGCCCGGGGGTGACTCACGGGCGTTACGGCGTGGGGATCTATTTGCAGGCTCCACAGCCGGCGCCCAGCGCCAGGCCAGGTGCGGCCGCGGCCG
>NW_009197537.1:0-30407 GCF_000690835.1 Fulmarus glacialis | reverse complement strand
GCCAGCTTCTCTAGAAGAATGCTGTGGGAAAGCATAATGTCTAAAGGCTACCTTAACCTTCCACCACACAAAATTCCTTGGCAAGACGTGTATTTAAAAACTACCGAAGTAAATGTGTGCATCCAGCAACACACTTGGATCATCAGCAGTTTTTCTGTAAGAATAAATAGGAGAGCAGAATTCAAAGGCCCAGATTTCCATTCTCTGGCCACCAGGAGGTGGAAATGCAGGGACTATTAGGTCACCATTCAGATGATCTCAAGTTCAATAATAGATGTAGTTCATGGTTTGCACCTTGGGCAGACTGTATAGAAAAAGCTAGGGAGAGTCTAGGGCACAGCTTTAAAAGATTAGTAGTAAAAGAAGGATGGAGCTGCTTTCTCACTGGATTCATCTGCTATGCTGGAGGGAGGATTGGAGCATTTGTTGAATCAGCTTGTATTAAAAATAAAACATGAAGTGAATAATAGATCAGTAAATCTGCATATAGTATTAACCAACTGAAGTGTTCATTAAGAATGAAACACTTACACGATGATAGTGAATATAAGACAGTCCACAGAACTCTGGCCAGATAAAATCACACCTCGTTAATCTTTTGGATGTTCTGAACATACCAATGAATGTAAAAGCTACAATACAAGATGAAGAGCTTATGTCACTTTGCTGTTCAAAGAAACTTTTGACCCAGACCTTCAAAAGAAATACAGACAGAGCTGACAGTCTATGGGTTGGCTGCACAGCAATGTTACACATCAGGGAATGACTAAGATTAAAAAAAAAAAGCATTATTTTGGTCAAGCTGTTCTTCATAACCAGATGGGGAGATAAAAAAAGAAGAAACAAGTCAAGCGGAGGAGTTTTCTTCCAGACATGTTTTGCTTGTCTCCTGAGTTTCTGCAAGAGATGGAAGGCAATGCAATTATACTCTCCTACTGATGAAGTTTTAGGATATTTACAGTGGCTTAACAAGTAGTTAGAATTAGCATTTAATTATTCCTTCTTAAATCTAACAGATACATCTCTGAAGAAACTTTATTTCAGTATGCACTGTAGGGACTAAAGTGTCATTTAGAGTGGGTAAAATCTATAGCCTTTTTGTCAACTTTATCTCATTTAAGGTATCGGAATAGTGTTTCAGTGGGGCATGACCAATACTTTTATAGTTCATGCTAGCCCTCAGCATGGGACCAAAAGTATAGTGAACTATACTTCTATGAACTATAAAAGTATGTTGAAAGTTCATTCCATACCAGCAATAAGTACAAGCTTGTATGAATTAAATATCCTTGGAGACTGTCTAATGCAGTCTCAAGGATTGTGTCATGGGTCTAGCCTCTGACAAATTCCATAGTGTCATCCTTGCAGACCATTACTTGCCCAGGAGTGGGCATCATTGCCACAAAGAAAATAAAAGTCTCTTGAGAGTTGAGTAACAGCAGAGTTTTGTCCTGATTGGTAGTGGGTGAAGTTGATGGCTGCTGGGGCCTGGTTGCATAGTTTTATTAGGGGACTTCCCAGAGAACCTCCCAGAAAGGAGGAAATGAATGTGCTCATCAGGAAGTTGCTTTTGTGAGAGCTGGCCACATATTGCAGAGAGGCAGGCTGCCTTTCGCAGTCTCTCTGCATCACCATTACCATGCATGCCTGCAGTGTGCAGTTGGAGCAGTCTGAAAAATAAGGAGAGTATGTCTGCTGGGTTATACTGAGTGTGAGCAATTGGTAACCTTCAGGGGTTTGTAACTCAGCCAAGCCTAGGAATGTGCCTGTGAGAATACCAAATAGCTCCTGCAGCCCAGGGCTGTGTCCCTGCCAGAGTGACAGCCTCCTCCAAACCGTGGTGGATTGCATACTGATTTAAAAGTAAATATATCATGCCTCTGCTGCCTTTTCAGCTTAGGTGTAACACACGAAGATCGCATCCTTTTTTTTCCCCCAGGAGCCCAGCTTTAATCCAAAATCTCCTCTCTTTTGTTTTCACGCAGGGATCTACCGCACAGAGAAAGACAAAGGCACATTGTATGAGCTGACTTTCAAAGGAGACACAAAACATCAGTTCAAGAAGATTGTTTTATTCCGGCCATTCGGTCCTGTAATGAAAGTAAAAAATGAAAATGTCAATATGGCTGACACACTTATTAATGTCATTGTGCCATTGGCCAAGAGAGCCAGCAAATTTCGGCAATTCATGCAGAATTTCAGGTGGGTTTCCATTCCAGTGCTGCCTGTGCTTTTTCTTACTTGGAAAGCAAGATGCAATTTCAGGAGTTATCAAGGCCTCACTAGGCAAAAATCATGCTACTTTTATATAACATTTCATTGTGCCACTAAGAAGTAATTTTGGAGATTATAGAGACTGAAAGGTATTTGGCTGCTTAATGCATTGTGATTAGCAGTAAAAGCAATTATATTCCAGTCATCAGGGTTTCTGATTTGTATGTAGCCGGCTTATGTGTCTCAATCTGTTTTTTTGGGGTACACGCGACTATGGCAACGTGAGAATTTCATGCCATTAGTTGCAAAGGAACATTTCTAAGGAAAAAAGGAATTAGTGCTCTCAGACACTTTACCAGGCCCTATTAGAGAAAAGATTAAGGCAGTAAGAGGCAAGAAGGAAATGTATTTGAACTTTCAGGATAGTTACTTTTAAACTTCTTCTATTTTTCAGCACAGAGATTATGTTTGGAGGGAGAATTTAATTGAGATGTAGCTTTAAATAGCTGCCCAGAAAAGACTGTGTTAGCAACAGATACTGACTCTTACAATGGGATTTGTTTTGCCTAATTACAGCCATCTAAAAATAGGCTCCTTGTCTAAATTAGCCGTCTGATAGATGCTTGTTTTAGGATGGGAGAAATCGCCCTCTGGTCATGTTGATCTGTCTGCTGATTATAGATGAACTCTTGCTGGCTAAACTTTGTGCAAGTGAGGTATGAGGTCTAGCATTAGTTCAGATTGGTCCTACCCTTAGGCTACTGGCTTGATCTCTGGTTGATACTTAGATTTTAGTAAATATTTCTTAACAAAATGCCAAAGATCTGGACTCTGGAATATCTGTTACAAAAAATCAAGGTTAAGAGGTAGGGTACATATAGCTTCTTAAAATCCCCCTTCTCATATTCTCATGAGTGCTGGAGTTCTTGCCTGCCTGATCATTCTTCCTGGGGCTGGATGGCCTGTTTTAATAGTGCCCTCCTATTAATATAACAAACACTGCTTAGAGAGTTTTTCTTAATCTGCCTGAAAGATAGTCTTCTGTCCCATCTGACAGAGGCAGTGAGCCCCTTTGTCAGGACAAGGATCTCTCAGTGAATCGTGCCCTCCGGAATGCCTTCCAAGGTTCACCCTACTCTGCCTTCCCCAGTGGGTGTGGATTATTGAAAGCTAACTTCTGGGACAAGTCACAAATCTGTCTCTGTTCTCTATTTTTTTTCAGCAGGATGGGCGAATTCACCTCACTGTAGTTTACTTTGGAAAAGAACAAATGAATGAAGTCAAATCAATACTTGAAAATACCTCCAAGTAAGTACCTGAATATCTGATGTGTGCTGTTCATACACAGCGATCGTACCATGAATTGGAGACTAGATAGCTGTCCAAACTCATAGTTGTGCCAGAAAGTTCTAAACTGCATTGGAGAAAATGGCTTGCTTTCCCTTGTATCAGATAAAAACGGTGTTACCCCGACAGACCCCAATCTATGGTTTTGTGATGTTGGTTTTTAGAACCACAAAGCAGTTGTTACTCAATTTACCTCAGTGCAGCTTTTTTTTTCACACTGGTAACTTCTTTAGTGCATTTGAAAATGGCTTTAACTGGTAGGACTGAAAGTTGACTTCCAAAGGTAGGTGCAGACAATTTCAGTAGAGCACACAGGAACTGATGCTTTTGGCCAGGTCTGGTCTATTGTGTTTGCTTGCATAGCTGTGTTTGTCAAGATCATGTGGCAGTGTAGCCTTTTGTTATCATCTCCATGTGGGAAGAAGACCCTTGTATAGATACAGTAATATGACCACAGGTATTTTATATTTGCTTACCAAAGATATTTTTGTCCGTCTAAGCCTTGTTGGGATTTTTGTTAGGTCTGCCCAAAGAATGTCTGTGACAGGAATGCTAGCGTAGGAGTACAAAGGTCAAGCTCTGAATGTAGACATAGTGGAAATCTCCTCAAGACTCAAAGAGGACATCTCTTCCCTCAGACTGCTCTCAGAACTGTGATACTACAGATTTCTAGGTTAATTGTTTCATATTGGGTTCCTGCCCCCACTTGTATTAAGAGCTGGAAAGACAGGGTAAGTTGCTGAATATTTTCCTTCTCCTAGGTCAGCCAACTTCAAGAACTTCACCTTCATCCAGTTGAATGAAGAATTTTCCAGGGGCAAAGGATTAGACGTTGGTGCTCGATTCTGGAAAGGAAACAATGTTGTTCTCTTTTTTTGCGATGTGGATATATACTTCACAGCTGAATTCCTGAACTCCTGTAGATTGAACACACAGCCAGGTACTGCTACTCATGAAGTGTATTGTCTTTCAACAGATTTTTACCTATTTTGTAAGAGTATTCTTGCCTTTGAATTGGTAATGAAGCTGCTGTAAATCATTCTTGAAACTTAGAGAACTCACTAAGACGTGTATAAAAATTCCATTGCTGGTTGGCTTTTGAAAGGTTATACCATTCCTGCGCCCACTGTGATTGAATTTCTTGCCTTCAGCACCTGTGCTTTCTGGAACAGGATCTTTTTGTTAATTATATCCTCACAATCACATTCTCATGCAAAGAACATAGGCTTAGGCCAAAACTTGTGTGACTTTGTCTGGATTTGGTCTGGCCTGGACAGCCTCTTGTAAGAGAGAGAAGGATGGTTTATACAGCTTTAAAAAAAAAACAACAACCCATTGTCATTTCCAGGGAAGAAGGTGTTTTATCCTGTTCTCTTCAGCCAGTATAACCCCAGTATAATTTATGGCCACCATGATTCCATCCCATCTTTAGAACAGCAGCTGGTAAGTACATGCTTCTCTGAATGCCTGCTTTTATTTGGACAAAGCATTTTTTAAAGGTGCATGTGCTCTTGGGTAGCATTTCCTTATTCCTTGTGCACAGTGACCACCACACAGACAAAATTAAGTACAGCAGTCGCCTTACTGTGAGTTCTGCAGTTAAGTTTCACAGGGAAGTATCTTGGTACCATTTTTTTTAACCCTTGTTTGATGTTTTATACATGGAACCTAAGAATTTAAACCGTGTCTGCTTCTCTGCCACAAGGGATTTTCTAATTAGCGAACAATTCCTCCATGGTGTGCTGTCTTGGGGTGACAGTCCCTGATCTTGCTCTCATTTCTTCCTTGCACTGAATAGTTTATTTGCTTGCATCTTGAAGAGCTGACATTTGTAAAAAGCATAGATATCCTTAGATGAGTCAGTGAAAACAGTATTCCAGGGGCTGTCACAGTTATTCGCCCACTTACTTTAATACCTAACAGTGGCTTTTCCCATCCCACAGTTCACGATTAAAGTGCCTGCAAGCAGACAGTGTGTTCCTGAAGTGTACCATGTTGTCTGAGTCAAATGACATGCTTGGAGCTGTCCCTTCTGGATTTAATCTGGCACTGATATAACACAGCATAACTCCACTGATTTCCATCTCACCTGCTTATCTTTGGTGTGAGAACAAAGCATTATTTTTAAAAACATTGCCACAAGGCATACGATTAAAACATGTAGTTAAACCTAGGTGAATCTCCTTGACGAGGAGGAAGCTGTTGTGAGGAAGAAGCAGAGCACACAGACAAGAGATTCACATGAATGCTAGTGGCAGAGCCATTGCTTGGCACTGCTGCAGATGCTATTCTCCATTCTCTTGTGGTCAGGCATTGCATTGTCTTGAAGCTAAAGGGGTGATAGAAGTGGTGGCTTTCCCTTTATGTACACCCTCCACTCTTGCTTCTCTCCAGAGTCAGTGGGTCACAGTCTCACTAGTGCTGGTAAGTGGCTGAATGTTTAAATTGAAGCATAAGCCAGCTATGCAGCTTCATTCAGTTTCTCTGGGTCAGGTCCCAGCCTGCCACAGCTGCCCCTCTTACTGCCAGGCACTGCACCTATCAGGGCTCATCCTGTCCCAGGCTGGACACTCTCTCCAGAGCACCCCAGCTTCTATTGTTGTTCTTGGTAGGTAAGAATTAGGGGTGTTGTGAGCCCAGCAACAGTCACAACTGAAGAAGATCACTAGGGGTCTGAGTCCAGTCTTCTGTCATCACTACCCCCACCTCGTGCAATCCCTCTAGAAAAATGAAGAACGACAGTTTGAAAAGTCCACCCAAAATATTTTAAAATTTTTTTTTGGCTACTGCTCCCTGTGTTATCCAACAGGTAGCCAGAAAGTCTTTTACTGAAGAGTCTGGAAAATCTTTTCCACTGTTTTTTTTCTCAGAGGAAACTTGTTCTGATAATACCACAGGATTCACGTTAGCTCTTCTCTCTCTGATAAGAGCCTGTCAGGGATCCTCAGGCTTGTAAACACTGTGCTTAGGAAATGAAATAGAGTTTAGCTCTCAAGCTAGCATAAATTCCACAAAATACGTTGTCAGGGTTGTGCAAATATTTATAGCTAATATTTGAATCGTAAAATGTGATGCTTATGTCAGAAAAGCTTCTTGATTTACAGAAGTACTGCCAATCTCATTTTTATGTAGATTTTTATATTTTCAGCCCACATTAGTTCTCAGGCATGAGGACAGATCTGTGCCATTAAAACAAGACAGTGTTAGCTCTCTGTCCTGGTACTCAGGCTGCTGAGAAAAAAAAGCCTTCAGAAATCTTTGAAAGAATTTGATTTGTGCAGCAGACACTTGCACTAATGGGGAATAATAATGCTAATGCATACGAGTAGCTTGCTGTAAGTGCATCATTATGGAAATTTCTTGTTACAGTGCAGACCTGACAGGTACAATCTTGTTTCCTTTTAATTGGCTTCTGCAGTGGCTTGGCTTTTTCAAGGAAAGGAGAAATGAAAAAAGAAAGAGTTAGCAACGCGAGCAGTAAAATAAAAAAATGCCATTGAAGTGACAAGGGTTATGAACAAAAAGGGGAGGCATGAACGAGAAATCAGGAGAGACTATTTTGGAAGAGGATTTTTTGGTAAAGGAAACACTGAGATTTGTAAATCCAGAAATGGAAATTCTATCTCCTCATCTTCTGTAACTTTGTCGCAAGTGAAGCCAAAATTTTCAAAAATAGCTGCTAAGGGGTAGGTTTGTAACCAGACCTTCAAGACTGTGAAGTACTGCTGACATGCTCAGAGGTTTTAAATACCTGTCCCAGTTCCTTGAAACTCTTGGATGTCTCACCAGATTGGGTTAAATCACTCACACACATGAATTATGGCCTTAGGGATCTATACTTGGATATCTGCTTCTGAAAATGATAGCCATGGTTTCTCACTGCTCTGATTTTCTACCTGTAATACATAATTTTTCATGGTTCATCTCAGTAATGTAGACTGCACATTCATTATTACAAAGGCTTTTATGGGATATATATCTACCACCTAACATTTCTGGACTTCGATTTTAGCTGGACTTAGCAGTTCTGTAATGGAAAACTATTCTTACCACTTTCCTAATTTGTGTCAAAATTAAGGTAATAAAAAATCTGTCAGTTGTGCGATCAGATTAGAACCACTGTTTTCTTCCAGAGCTCTTGTGGTCCACAATCCAGATACCACCATCTGCTCTACAGCAGAGTCTGGCTTCCCTGGTTGACCAGTATGTTTCTTACGTTGGATTTGTATCCTGCAGAAACTAACGATTTTGGAGAATGTTTTGCCTGTGAAGAAGCAAACTCCAGAGAGTGATGGGATATTGCTTCACTTGGTCTACCACAGCAGGTGGAGCGAAACCTGATCATTCCAGATCAGGGGGTTTATCCATGATAGCTAATGACACGGCTGGTTTTTTGGGGGCAGAAATATGCAACGAGTATCTACAAAAACTGGTTCAGGATCGGCCATGGATTTATGTGGGGAAGAATAAAAGGGCAGCTGCTCCCATTTCTGACCACATTCAGGGACTTGTCTGCTGCTCACACTGAAAGCATTTCTGTTCCCGTATAAACATTCCTTTCCCTCCATGCAGATTATTAAAAAAGAAACTGGATTTTGGAGAGACTTTGGTTTTGGGATGACTTGCCAGTACAGATCTGATTTTATCAACATAGGTAAGAAAAATACACTCCAATACTTCTGCCTTTTTTACTGAAATATAGAAACTTGTGATCAGCTTCCCTTTCCTCGACCAGTGTGTCTATGCCTCTAATTTGCAGCAGTGCTCTGGTTAGATGTTCAGACTATTCCTAGATGCCATAGAGGCTACCAGAATCTAAGCGCTGCTTAGTACAAATAAAGCAATTTTGTCTGATAGTGAAAGATTTGAAGCTAAGAAATTTGGACGCTTTGATGTTGGCAGAAAGTATGGCTGTTTTAAAGGGCTGACTGGAGCCAGAGAACAGCTGTAGTGCAATTAATAGCATCGAGTTTGCTAGTATATATTTTTAGTTTTATTTTGGATTTTGTTTGTGTCAGGTGGCTTTGATCTGGACATTAAAGGCTGGGGTGGTGAAGATGTACATCTGTATCGCAAATACCTTCACAGCAACCTCATCGTGATCCGAACGCCTGTCAGGGGTCTCTTCCATCTGTGGCACGAAAAGCAATGTCTGGACGAGCTGACCCCAGAGCAGTACAAAATGTGCATGCAGTCCAAGGCCATGAATGAGGCTTCTCACGGCCAGCTTGGGATGCTTGTTTTCAAGCAAGAGATTGAGACACACCTGCACAGACAGAAACTGAGCAGTAAGAAGACATGAAGCCAGAAAGGAAGGCAAAAGCCTCTGAATTGGACTATAGGGTGTTTTGGAAAAGAGTTGCTAATAAGAAAAGATGGGATGAGACTGAAAGAGGATGGAGATTCCAGCAGGATGGCAGCAAAAGAAGATGAGGGAAAGTGCTTGTCCTCCCTTCTTCTGTTTTTTTTTCTTAATACGACTTTTAAGTACTCCATTAGCCTGACTGTTCAGCACTTGCTTCTGGGAGAGACTTAAACACTTGATGAGATTCAAGGTCACGGAGACAATGAACATTACATAAATGCCAGTGTGGTATTCACAATAACAAATGGATGTGCTCTTCCTTTGAGATGTTTGTAAGATGTGTGCAGTTATTTAAAGGATTGACCCTTTGGTGGGCCATAATGAGTTATTTTCTACATCTAACCTCACATATTTAAAAAGGGCTATTTGTGAATAAGTACAGAGCTCCTTCTCTGAGAAGGACATCTGATTGTTAACGATGGTTAAGCCGGAGTGACCAAAAATCTTTTTCCCTTAAGGGGCTGGGGCGGGGCGACAGCAGTAGTGCACTAACAGGGTATTCCTGGTTCATTCAGAGACAAGAGGCATCTCAGAAAGTGCTTTCTAAAATTCAGAAAGAGAAAGCCCTACTGGTCAAGTGTGATGTTTCAAAAATGCTGGAATTGTTTTCAAAAATTGTTCTCTTCTGTGGACAGTGAACCAAAAGCAATGAGCCATATCTGTATCTGTATCACATGAATCAGATGGTGTATTTCTGCTTTAGAATACTGTAAGTATCTCAAGATTTATTTTTAAATGAAGTTGTTTCGCTTGGGAATTATTTTGTCATACTTCAGGTTTTCTACTTCTAGCCTTACTAGGAAATAGTACACTTGGAAAATGCTCTGCAGATCAGTGTTTCCTGTGGATGGGAACTGGGTTCAGATAAGTGAAGTGATTTTTCTACACAACCTGGGTGCTGGAAGACAGAAGCTATACCATGCTGAAGAAAAGGAAATACATATCAAGTTGCAATACTGATTTAGCAGGAGGCTTTAAACTCTGAATGTCATATGCCAAAATTGACGAACATTTTCTGACTTTATACCAAAGTATTCCTTCTAAACCAAATATAGAATCTTGCCCAGGGCATAGCAAGCTTTTTGTAATTAACAAAATAAATTTTTGTGACGGATACTGGACCCTGCAAATTCTCTTATGATAATTATAGGTGCATCCTAAAAATTAGTCTCCTTCTTAATAAATTTTTTTCAATTGCCTAAAACTGTTGAAAGCACGACTTACTGCTCTTATAAAGCATTTTCTTTTAATGCTGGCTGCTGTTTATCATTTTAATATACACTAGCCAACAAAAACTGTATGGGCTTGGAAATCCCATTTGCTTACCTAAATGCTGTTTCTCCGAGCGGTCTCTTTGTTTTATAGCTTCAGATTAATTCAAGGCAGTCTGAAACCAGATTCTAATTTGGTTTTTGGCTTGTAAAAGCTGGGGGAAGAAATATGCAAGACAGCACTGAACAATGAATAAAATGCTAATTGTCATGCCACCGTGCGGCAGGAAGAGTGCTTATGAACCTCTTTGGAAAGCATTGCATGCAGAATCTGCAGAGAACATGCTACTGTAACTACCTTTTCCCTTGACACATGTTTACATGTGTCTGTCTTTTGTTGGATGCAAATGATCTGCATTGCACTTCCCTTGCAAATCACCAAATATCCAAAAACACTGCAAAAGTACAAAAAGAATGGAAACTCTGTATGCTTAAAAAAACCAGCCCCCAAATACATCACTTACCATAAAAACTTCATCAATAACTCAAGTAGGTCTTCCAAAGAACTTTTTTGTTCCCAGAATACATCATAAATTGTTTATAAAGGGCTTTGTTTTGATGGAGTAACTTTACAAATATTATGCGGTAGGAGGAGACAGGCATGGCTTGTTGAATGCATATGAGAGCTACGGTAACTGAGCTACTCCAAGGTGATGGTTGTTCCTACAGTCCCACTTAACCTGAGTTTGAAACTGGGTGATGTATATTACGAAAGTTTCATAATCATAACCTGCCTCAAGCCTAGCCTTAACTATTTCCATGATGTTTTTTCATTCCCTAACCCTCAGCAACTTAATGTAACTTTGAGGTTGGCCACACCTGTAGAGCAGGGCTAAACCAGATGATCTCCAGAGGTCCCTTCAAACCTATATTAGTCTCTAGTTCTAAGCACTGGGCACCTGTAAATTCAACACTTCGTTACTTTGGGTACCTTAGCAAGCATGTCATCCAGCCCCTGTCAGAGTTTCACAAGTTATGTTTTTAAAGAACACTTTTGTGATTCTCTTGCGCGTCCTTTTCCACAGAGATGCTGTTCCTCCTGCCAGGAATAATAGTCTATGCAGTTCCTGTTCCTTGGCTGCAGAAGCCAGTTTGGCAAGAGGCAAGATTGAATCAATGATGGAGAGAGCCAGCCCGCAGTCATTGGCCACCTCAGTGATGTGTAGGAGAATCTAATCACAGCAGAAGTCTGGCAGGGCTCTTTAAGAGGTGGAGACTGCACTGATAGGAGAGGTGAAGAACAACATGAGAAGGGGAAGCTGCTGTTACCTACGTTTCTGTGAGCCAAGTGGAGCTGTAACAAGTCTTCCAGACCAGTTAGAAAAAGATGAAATCCAAAAAGAGCAGCCAACAGAACTGTAGTTTTGCCAGGCAGCTCTCTACCTTCCTTGTCCCAGAAACAGCTTGTGATCTTTCTCAGAATGGCAACTGACTGGATCTTAGCTGGGAAGGGAATGGAGATTACCCTGTGTAGATGGGGAGGCCATATAGGGACTCCTTGCTTTAATTTTTGACAACTGTTGCATGCTCTGGCTAAAGGCATAGAGGCATGGGGCAAAACAAATCGCCATATCCCTCCAGCTGTCTTGATCTCTCCAGCAAGCAATTTTCAAATGTGACTACTTTTGTAATCCTCGCACAGCATCCCTTGAAAAAAGAAAGATTCTACAGAGAAGCTCCCCAAGACAAGCTAGCACCCTTGATTCCCGACAACTGCTAGTCATCCTTGCTCCACAAACTTTCAGGGTAACTAGATTTCAGAGCAATAGAAGAGCCAGTCTTGAGGGCATCTGTTCTGGCAAGGATGCTGCCTTTGCAGTCAGTGCAGTAATCTAAATGTGTAGGTATAAAACTTCAGTTTTCTTCCCTCACAGCAGACAAGTGAAGCTGGGAGTCGTTAAAAAACTGAGGCATGATTCTCAAACATGTGGGATAGATGTGAACACTGATAGTGGCTTTCCCTGGGCTCTACTGAGCCAAAATTTGCAAAAAAGTACTTATAATATAAATGTATGTGAAGCTACCGGTCAGCAGGTCAAACACTGAGGAGTTCCAGTATAGATCTTAGAGCTAAAATTTATTATGTCCTGCTGTCCTGCAGTCCTGTTGCATCCACGCGAGATCAGCCTGCACCTTATTTCTGCAAGTTAACACCCTGCCTCTCAAACTGCCTTTTTAAAGGAGACTGTCTCCTGTCTTTACCAGCCGACAGGTATACAAACACTTTGTGATTTGTCTCCAGCAGGACAACAGCTATGGCATGTTCTTCTCATGAGAACAGATGCTAACTTTTCTCTAGGATCTGTGAATGACCTTTCACTTTGGCCATATTGTTGAAAAGAAAGAGTTCATGAAGAGAGAAGGAGGGATTTTTTTCCCCTACGAATAATCTAGCACCCCCTTTCGTGATTGCTGCAGATTATGTTGAAAATATCTCTTTGATACATGTGATATAGTGCTCAAGAAGCTCCTTAAGTCATTTGCCCTGCCAGAGTGTTGTTACTTTCAGAATCCCACTTTACGTTAAGGCTTTATCTCTAGAAAGTTAAACCTGCTGTAACTGGAGTGCAGTTATCCCCTCTTTCCTTGTATGAAACCACCTATCAGCATAGTTGTAAATTTTAAGACCAGATGATTACAACAATTTCTTTTAATCTGTATTCTGCAAAATGCAGATCAATATAAGACTGAAGGTTTTGACTGCTTCCTCAAGTTAAGCAGAGTAGCCCTGATCCAACAGAATGAAGGGAACAGGTAAACAACTGAAACAAGATTGACTCTTGTTCACTATTTGAGGATTGCGTCTCTAAAAAATGGTGTTAGCAGATTCGCACCACAACCCTCAGCTGTACAGTTTGTCACATGCAACAACATGAGGGAATCTGGGTGAGGATTAATTTGTTATGTGATTCTGTCCAGCTTCTCCCCCAATATTCTGAATTATGTATTTAAAGAGCAGTGTAACAGATATGAAGAGAGAACATTACGTTGAAAGAACAAGTTCTATGTTGAAGTTTACACCAGAGGCATCTCAGTAATCTGGACACAACCTGCAAAAAATAGCTCCATTTTGGAAAATAGCATTCTTTACTGACAAACACTGTTCTGTAAACTGTACTAATACTGATATAGGCGCTGCTTCTTACACATTTTTAGGCTCTGTGCATGTGGTAGTCTTTCATACAAATTCTTGTATCCCTTCTCCTTTCCCTTTCAAAAGGTTAATCTCTCTCTGTGCAGAAAAGTCAGTGCAGGTTAAAAGACTGAGGTTCCATATTCAGAGGCTAAAGGAGTTAAAAAAAAATGCACTTTTCATGAAAATCCCTCTTCATAGAGAACACCTTTCACTGAAAGGCACCGAGGGTTTGCTTGGATGTTTGGCTTGAACATCCTTGATTCCAAGGGCACAGCATTATACAGGATTAAGCTTCACATTATGCAAATTACTATATCAAGACCAATTCACCTCTCCAAGTTGTTTTGTGCCTTCAGGAAGGTATGATCTCATTCAACTGTAGATACTAATCTATTTCCCAGATGGCACACAACCTTTCATTCAAGAACAAAAGGCAGCTCGAATACAGAAGTCCCCCAAGAAATCTGCAAAAACCCACTGAAAATACGTGGCAGTATCTCCCTGTTGAACTTATTGCTTCATCACCTCATTCACTCCGTTGTGCAGGATACATCCAGGTGCTTTGCAGCTTGCTGGGCTGATGCATCCTTTAACTCAGTTGATATGACAAGCCCACAACAGTACTTATCCTCCCACTGCTTTGCTGTGAAAGAAAGTAGAGGCACTTATGGCAACTGTTTCAGGTAAGCATCAGCAGCTCTAGTTCAAAGTTCAGTCTTTGTGAATACAAGCATGGGGCTGCACAGCGAGACCGGGAGGTTCACTCAAAGAGAGAGATGTAATCTGGTTCTTGGTCCAGTTGGCCACATGGGTAAAGCAACAGCTCCTTCCCCAAGGAAGTGATGGGTTCATCCTGTTGATACAGGTTATGATTAAACACCACCTTTCAAATAGACCCTACCTATCACAACATCATGCCATGGACAGCAATCTCCCTGCCTCTGTTATGGTGTGGACTTGCTCATCCCGCTGTGTGATACAGCTCAGTGCCCCGGGGAACTCAGGGAAGGAGCCACATGGCTGACCTCTGTCTTCATAAAACAATGTCTGTGCTCTGTGCAGTAGCCCAGTGATGCGACTCTGGCAGTTCTCGGAAAAAGCTGCGCTCGTCTTGTAGGCAACCGCAGCTTCTATGGAGTGCAATGCTGCCCTGCCTAGAAAGTGCTGGAACCAGAACTGTGCAGCATGCAGGTAAGCAGGACGGTGTGGTTGTGGACCATGCTCCTGGCTGCGTTTGTGGAAGGGACAAGGGTGGATCCTGGAGTGAGCACATGCCCTCTGTTCAGGCAAGCCCTGTTCTAACAAGGGAATTCCCTGATAGTACAGTCTCTGCTTCTCATCTCGTTCTCCACCCTAGCAGCACATGCATGGTGGGAACTTGTCTTCTTTCATAGTCACCCGGTGAGTGATAAGCAGAACCCACTAAAGCACTTCAGCTGAACGGGTTCACCCTGCTGTAGTGCAGGGGTTCTGAAGGATTCTTTGCAGACTGTGGGCATGGCTCTATCTTTAATATAGATATGCACAGCCAGGCTTTAAATCCCCTGGCTCTGGTACCAATAGCTGTATAGCTCCTGCTTTCAACAATTTCAGCCTGAACTGTGAAACCCATGGAAGAAGCAAGTTCAGGTAGCCCAGGTAATGCTCCATATAGCAAATGAACATAGATATTTTCCTCATGTCCAATTTTGTTTAGCCATGTCTGTATTAGGCTAGGCACTTATTTAAAAGAAACACGGATTTTAAATGAACCTTTAGGCAAAATGATTGTCCTGTCCCTGGGCAGATCTTACAATAAAGGAATGAAAATCCATCTGGCCCTCCTTGGAGCCCAGGTAACTGCAGTCAGTGCTGGTAAATACTGTTGTTATTGTTGCAAGAACCTGCCAACCTTCTTCCTTCCCTTCTATTTTTTATCTTTGCTCAGTATCACACCTTGCCTGCTTTGAGATAATAAAGATACCTTGTTCTCTTTTACGCTGGAGCTGGAGGCAAGCAGGATTTTCTGCTTACCCAACTGGCCGGGACCCCACAACCATGGGGAGAATCCAAAAAAAAGGAGTCTGCGCAAGTATGCTGTCACCTCTCACCTTATCAGCATTTCTACTAAAGAGCGTGTAAGTACCTTGAGCCCTGTGCGCGAGGTGTTCTGTGCACTTGAGGGAGAGTGAGTCAGGTCTAAGATGTTTGAGATGTGTTAGGTCACCTAAGATGTACCCATCAGGCTGGGATACCCTTCTGGAGCAGCACGCAGGATACCCAATGGCAGCTAAAATGGGTCTAGTTACCTACTTTAAAACAACTGAATCTATTCTTTCTTATTTTGAAGTGCCCTGAGGCAATTAAACAAACAGTTAATGAATGCATTGCTAGATGTTCACCTTGTGGTAGTCTACAAGGTCAGCCAGCGTTGAATGTTGTAGCTGGTCCACTCCAAGGAAGCTGTAGGAATCACTGGAGGCATCAATGAGGAAGTGTTTACATCCTTCCACAGACCGATAGGAGAGCACGTAGCCTTTGATTTTCTCACTGACCCGGACCAGAAAACTCCCTGGTACTGTTTTATTCAGAAACTCCTCTGCTTTCTTAGAGGTTAGGATACCTGTTCAAGACCAAAACATAAAACTGAAGGGAGAAAAGCATTTGTGCAGGACTGGATGGAACAGTTCTCACAAGAAATCAGCTTCATCGTTCTAAAACCGGTCCATGGCACTTCGATCCCTTGCATTGTTTTCTTGCCCAGTACCCCAGGAAGAACAGTACTGCCATTGCTAGTAACAGACCATGGCCATGTGCTAACTATGCTTTACGTTAACTGTTCCAGACTAGGCTGATTATGAACGATAAATGTGCAGGGCTCAAAAGGACAGCTTCTGTGTTGTGAGAGAGAACGGCATTGCAGTGTTTGTTGTATGTTGATTCCCTGTATAGCAGGGCTGTGCAGACAGTGATCATAGATCCTGTCAGAAAGTGATGCACGCATTGAAAGCCCAGTTACAAGAGGATAACACTTTTGTTGTTGCAGTCTCGGATTGAAGGGGTTTCTAAAGCAAGGGAGATGGATGGGATCACGATGACCCATTAGAAATGGGACGGAAGGATGATGGATGATGAGCATGTATGGAGGCATGCTGGGGCCAAGGATGAACGGGATGAGGTGTGCCCAAATCTCTCTCACCCTGATCCAAACAGTTACCAAGGTGACCATGCATCCAGTACAGGGAGGCAGGGGTGGCACAGTGGTACAGGGTATTTTGAAGATCTGGCCTCTGTTCTAAGACTTTAGCTTGCCCTTTGTCATAATGCTAAAGGAATTTAAACTACATTCATAGATATTTAAAATGAAAAACCTAGCCACCTTCGAAAAGTTCCTGGGCCCAGCCTGTGGCAGCAGCCATGTTAGCAGAAACAACTCCTTCAAGAGTTGGGTTGGGGCAAAAACACTCAGGACTCACCATGGAACCAAGGCGCTATTGTGTCTGTGGTTTTCTGATAGCCGGCTCGGAGAGGGAATTGCTCCTCTTTGAACCACTTGATGATGCTTTCTTCGGTAGAATTGGAGATTGTCCTCTGGATTCCCTCTTTCCTGCTAGAAAAGAGCGTGGTTTGTGCCTCAAGTTCAAACAACAGCTTTTGAGTCCTTCGCAAACTTACCTTTTGTTCAGGATGTTAAGAACAGCCCTGAACAGGCGGCTTACGCTAGTGCAACTGTCAGCAATATTAGGTGGTTTTCGGTGGACATGTAGCATAGAGGATGTATGCACTCTAGGCTTAGGACGCTCTACTAAATAAACCTGTTACCCTCCAGGGGTGAACAAATAAGCCTCACCACACCCTAGGCTGGAATATAGCCTAGGCTCTGTATTTTTCCCTGCAGGGTGTCTCCTCAACCTGAGAAGGAAGGTTAGCTATTCCCATCTCAACCATCCTATGCTAGAGCAGAAGAATCTCATCCCTTCTCCCCTCCACAGTGCACAAGGGTTTCCTTACCTAATCACTCTCCCATTTGCCATCGCAGGAGGTAGAAGTTTTGGCTTGGGGGGGAGAGGCGGATATTGGAGTGGTCGCCGATCTCCTGCTGTGGCACCCTTGGAAATATCTGCCTGCTTCCCTCTGTGGATACCCTGCAGTGAAAGCCTCCTGTAGTCATCCCTGGCTTGCCGTGCAAGGGAGCGTCTCCTCTCATCTGCTGCCTTGGATTTCTGCACTGGAACAAAAAAGGAGTCCTACAGGAGTGAACAAGCAGGCAAGTTTTAAGCTTGCTGCCCTTTGGCCATCTTCCTGCTTGATGAAGTGGAAGAATAACTCATTTTACGAGGTGAAAGATGCACTCAATTGTGAGACCATTTGCCACCTATCTCCCATCACTTTTGGGCACCTGCTACTTAACAGGGTCCAGTTTTTATTCCTTCAAGAGATTAAAAATCTGGGTTTTTTCTGGGGCACCAGGTCCCTTTGTACTTAGAGACTACTTGGTTTTGTTTTGGATGCTGACTCCTGGTTCAGACATAGATTTCTGTAGTGCCTTTCACGTGAGCCAGCAGAGGAGAAGGGCATATGGAATAAAAGCTACTGAAATGACCCCAAATCAATCCTTTGAAGGATTTGAAAGTGCTGATAATTTTTTGAGGGTGGGAGGGAGTCTTGCTGAAACTGTTATGGAAAGTGGAGAACTTGGCTGGGTATGTTTTTTGCTGTAAAACTGCCTTGATTGTCTAGGTCCAGCTCATCCTGGAGTCTGTAGGAGTAACCAGCTCTCTGGTCGGTCTGAGTTAGACTAGGTCTTTCCTTGCTTTTGTAATCAACTTCAGAATTTTTTTTTTACCAGTAAGAAAAATAAAACTCCTGGCCTGAAGTGGAAACAATTGGTAGTACAGCATTGCCATCTACTGAGCAGCAGGGGAGGAACTGGGAAAAAAAACGCATCAGGTTCTCCTTCAGGAAGTATTTGGCAGCAGTGATGGATGCTACTGCAAGTCTCATACTGTTTGCCATTTTCCTTCCTGTCATTGGGGTTCATTACATGAGACAGTGCAGCAGGGCTCTGCTTAGGTGGGATCATGCTTGGATGACTGGGAAGCCCTTTTTAGTTAGTCCCTGTCACCCATTATCCTTGTCCTCAAGAGCAATGGTTACTGCAAAGTCCTATGAAAGGCCAGCTTCTAGTTTAAAATTAATTATCCTGGCTATACTCATGTGGTTCCTATTTGTTGCTTGTTTTAATATGGTATCTGTAGGAAAAATTTTCCATTTCCCTGCCCAGCTCAATGCTGTGTAGACTCAGAAATATTTCTGATAATGCAGCGCTGTATTTCTTGGCAGTACTCTCCACCCACTGACCAATTATTCAGTTCCAGCGAGGCAGGAGAAGGATTGAGATGACCCCACAGAGCCCTAGGATTTCTCAAGACCCATAGTAAAAGGTCATGCTAAGATCTTACAGGATTCCTGCCATTCAGGCTCATTCTCATCTGATTTCTGCAGCATCCTCTGGCTCTCCAAGCTGGGGTGGCTGTGTGGTGTTGCCTCCTGGGGGGCTGTGGTCTCTTCTCCTGAATTTCTCCTCTGTGCTTCCTTCATCTATGAAAGAAACAGTATGTTCAGCTTTGTCCCAGACTAGTTTTAACCCTGCTTTTTAGCTAGCCTTGAAATACTGTGAACTCCATTCTTTATTGTGAATCCCTCTGATTTCAACGACATACAGATCCTCTGTCTTTACTGCAGGTGACAACAGAGGAAGTAAGGGAAAACAGTCTATCAGAAATCATCAGGAGCATCTCCCTGTGCTGCTCCCCAGTCTGCCAGCCTGGCCTGCTTTGTATCATCTCCAAATTGTTACACTGTACATGAGGAGCATGGCAACGCTGGATAAACCTGGTCCAAGAGGTGAGGACGTTCTTGGGTCAGATGAGGCTCTGAGGCTGCCCGGGACTCTAGGATAAAGTCTGGGCCCCACTCAATGTGTTAGGAGCATTCTAGGTTGCCACTTACCTGTTGGAAGCCACGCGTCCTCACGTGGCAGTCTGCCAGCATCTGATGAACATCTCTGGTTTCCCTCTGGGCAGAGGAAAAGAACGGTGAGAAATAAATGCGGTGTTAGGACCATTGCTCTTTTTTGGAGCAATAGGTGTTTAATGCAGAAGCAGTGATGTGACATTTATGTTAACAAATTTTGCCAGCTTTCTTTGACAAACATTGTTTTTTTTCATCATATTAGGCCTAATATGCCACAGAAGGAGAACTCAGGGGTGTCAGGATTGTCATAGGCACACCTAGATTTGCTAAGTGATGCTCCCAAGCACTCCCAGGGAGCAATCCATTCCCTCCCTCCCTCTAAAGCAAACCCTAGCAGAACCTGCCATCCACAGCTTTACCTGCCTGTGCTTGTTTGCTGCTGTGGCTGGGGTGCTACAAACCTCTGCTCGTCAAACTGACCCAACTAGTTGCATATCTCATGTTTGCTCTTCCCTCCAAACCAGCCTAGCTACCCTGGAAACAGTCACTAGCTGAGACCTGACTTTGAAGATGAACAGTTAGACTTGTCTTTGAGCAAACACCCACCCACCTCCCCATTGGACCCAGACTGCTTCCCATGGCACAGTAAGTAATGAATTAACTGTACTACGCTGCTTACGAAGGACACGCTTTGTTTTATCTCCATCACCTACTTGGCTAATATTTAATATGAACATGGCTTTCCAATTTCCCTTTCCTTGATAGGAACTTCAAACGTGTGTGAAGCAGCTTGTTTTCTTAGATCAGCCCCCTGTCCCCTGCAGCAGACAAAGCACCATGCCCAGAACCGTCAGGTTAAATGGGAACTAGATCTCAGAGAAAGCACTTCAACAAGAGAGGTGAGAAAAAGCCACTCTCCAGGCCTGGAAAATGCACAGGGATCTTTGGTCTGGATCCCTCCTTCTAATAGCAAAAGCCCCAGAAATGACAGAAAGCAAAAGTAAAAAATAACCCCTTCTATTTCCATGTGCAAGACTTTGAAAGGAGTTTAGATTTTTTTTGGTGGCGATGGGATGGGATTTTTGGTTTGGAGGGTTTTTTGCTTTTTTTTTTTGTTAGCTGTGACTAATAGCTTCCTTTGAAAAGAAAAAAAAATCTCCCACATAGTTGCTCAACTTCAGCAAACAGTGCTAAGAAAAACCCCATGTGACTCAGAGGCTTTTGATAAAGGATACAGCCACTCCAAATTCCCTTCAGTATTTTCGTAGCAGTGGGAGAGGCGCTTTGCCAAAACCCAACCTTCAGTTATCATGCTTTTTATACTGAAATACAGAGTGGCTGTATAATAAAAGAATATACACTCATACAAGTTAGCAGCAAAAGGCTGAATGAAAACTCTGCTGAATGAGACTAGACTTCTCCCATTAAATTGGCAGGGTGTTCTATTCCTTCTGTTCAACTTTGGTTGCATGGGTAGTTAATATAACTCATCTTTTTCTCAGTTCTCTGCAAATGGCTTTTTTTTTTTAAAGTAGAAATGTATTTATTGCTGGAGAAAAATAGTTCTGTAACATGAAACACCACAGCAAAGCAGACACTGTAGTTACTGAGTTTGGAGTTGTCCTATGCTGTCAAGGTCATAAGCTATTTTCTAACTATTTTAGGAGACCAAAAAGAAAAAGAAGAACCTAAAATATGCATGTCAGAGGATGCTGCTAAAATTATCTTCATCTGTTCTTTTATACAAGTAGATGATTTTTCTGAGGGCTGTGGCCTTCCATGTACAGATCCTGGGATAGCCTCGCCGGTCTTGCCCCAGTCCAAAACAGCCACAGAGCAGGAGGGAAAGTACTGTGACCCTTGTTTTACCCACTGAGAATGGAAGCAAAGGAATCCAGAATAACTTATCTGTCGGTACAGAGCAGATCTATCCCAGCTGAGAATAGCACTCAAACCTCCTGAGTCCTAAGGAAGGATGTAACAGCATGGCTTCTTCTCTGACTACAGAAGAAAAGCCTTAACAGTTAGCTGGCTTTTTTTCCTCAAATTTCTATTTACAGCAACCAGGATTTGCTGCACTTCCTAGATCTCAAAGCACATGTTTCTGATAGTTGTGGAGAAAAGGGGGAAAACTACCTCTGTGAGCTCCTGGCTTTTCCCTGTTGTGGCAGCAGCAATTTTTCTCCCACCTTCCTTCTTTTCCTCCACAGTGTTTTTTTTGTTCCCATGAAGATGTGTCTCACCCAGGACTCCTGGTTGTTGATGTAGAGACTGTGTTACAGAAGAGTCAGTCTCTCTGAAATGCAAGAGAGAGAGGACTTAGGAACCCGAGGGAGTCACTTTCTGCTCTCTGAGCATGTTGCGAGGAAGCTGCACATGAGCAGAGCAGTGCTGCGATGAAGTGACGTGCGTGCGGGCAGCTATCATATCTCCAAATCAGGTAGGTGGAATAATTAAATTAATGACTCGTGGTGAGTAACTGTCATCCTGCTGCACACGGGCACCCGTCGGTGAATCAGTGCAATCCAAACTCATCACCTGCTGCAATAACAGAGTTAGCATTTCCTGTGGTCTGCAGAGGGTACCGCGAAGGAGCCATATCATGGGAGGCTCGATGAGCCGGGGCAAGCCCCAGGCTAGAGTTGGTCTCTGCCAGCATTGTGCGTACTCGCAGAAAGCCAACCTTTGCCTGTGCCTTTTGCCTGAAAGTCCAGTGTGACAGTGGTAACCACAGCCCCCACAGAGAAGACTCCAGCCTCTGGGTCCCTTAGAAATGCCTTCTCCTCTGTGTCAGCCCAACGAGTCCTCTAGCTGAAGGGTGCTTACCTGCCCTCCTTGCCTTGCTCTCTCGCTAACCGCTTTGCCCTTTGTGCCTGGATCTCTTCACAGATGGCCGCATACGATTTATCTGAAGGATGCTCGCCCATCACCCAGACCCAGACATCGTTGTCAGCACCAAGCTTCCATGTCACCGACTTCCTGTTGGCTGGAAAAGAAGCAGCTCTTTGGCAAACGCTGTTTGCTCGGTGGCTCCGTGCAGGGCCTGTGTCCTGCCTGCTGTGCCCTCCTGGCTGCTGCTGATGGCAAAGCCACTCCAAAAGCAGATGTACGTGGGGAAAGCTCAGCTAGGACGCAGCGTGCAGCTCCATTTTCTTTCACGGTACTGAAGGCAGGTCAGTGAAAGAGGCATTTCTGAGTCTGGGGCCAAGGGAGAAGACTCACCACTGCTTCCTTTCTTGCTTTAATTCCTTGCTGCTGCCCTCCCCAAACTGTGTGAGGGTGAACTACCTGCAAACAGAGCACGTGGGGGAGAGCTGGGAGAAGACTGCTGTCTTCCTAGCAGCTGGCATGCTGTGTAATCCTGGCAAGGGGACTTCAGGACTAAAGGCACAACGGGACCCCCCCTGCAGCTCTGATGCCCCAGGACAGACGTTCAAGTCCATTGTTATTTCATAGACAGATTCAGAGGCCCCATTTAGTGGGAAATTTAATGAGATGCATCTCCTGGGGGCAAGTAAGCCCTGTCTTCCCAGCTAGGGGAGTTGAGCAATTTGGTCAAGGACAGAGTGTCTGGGCCAGGGAGTGAAACCATTGTGTGCCTGGCCAAAACTACCCCACTGCAGGTGGGTTTAGTTACGGTTTGGAAATACGAATATGATATGTCCCTGGGAGAAGAAATTACTCTAAGGACACATTAACTCCTATTTCTAGGGAGCGGTTGACTTGGCCAGATCTGTGCCAGAGGAGGAAGCAGCCGGCAGGCAGAGACTTACCTTTTCTCGGCAGTGGCTTCTTTGCTGAAGCCTTGTCCACAGCAGCTTCTCTTTCCTCCCACCGTCTGATCTGTTCCTGCCTCATCTTGAAGAAGAGGATCTGCTTCTGCTCCTCGCTGAGTTCTGCCAGCAGGTCAGGATCGATATACATGTCCGATAATATCTGTTTCAGCATGGCTGCAGGTTTCAGTTACGCACGTTTGTGGCGATGATCTCCAGGGATCAGATCCTCTTCCTGGCTCTGACAAGAAAGAGTCCCTTTTTTTAATGAAGGCGTGCCAGAGTAATTATACTTCTGTGTTTATTTTTTTTAGCTCAGACTTCCTGCGCAGCCCAAAAAAGTAAATAAGTAGCTTAAAACCTGCTGTTAAGATTCCCTGAAATAAGAGGTGAGCTCAGCTCCCACGCAGCCCCTGCCCGCTCTGCAGGGAGAGCTGGCCAGAAGGGACGAGTCCTGGAGTGGGGAGGTTGTGTTGATAGTCTGATAAACCCAGCTGATAGTATATCAAAAGAGAGAGAGCGCTGCCTGTTACAGTCATCAGAGGTGCAGCTTGGCTGTTTTTTTTTGGGCAGGGAATCAATGAACCCATGACTAGACGGCTCCTCCTCCTTGCAAAGAGGAAAACTTTGATGATCAAAAGCCCAGCCTGCCTCATTTTACCAAAGAAAGATGGGGAGGGCTTTCAGCTCTGCTTTTTAGGTGGGAGTGGGAATTTTGGGGTGCTCCCATCCATCAAAGGCAGCCTCACAGCAAGTCAAGAGAGCGCAAGTAGCACAGCTGGTTTGAAGAAAGACAACTTGGATGGTCAGCAGCTGAGGAGCTGAGGCAGCTCCCGGTCTGACATGTCTTGCTGATGCACCTTGCCCACGCGGTGAGCCTGGCATGGGACATCCCTATCTGACAGGATGAAGCAGATGGGGAGAAGGAGCACCTCTGTTCCTGCCTGGGATGCAAGGTCGTTTCTGGTGCACGCTGGCAAGGTACTAATGCCCACACAGCTATACTTTGTGCCCGTGGATTTACATTTATAACAGTGGTTTCACTGAAAAATTGGGAGCTCTCCTGTCACTTGGGAAGATGCCAAATAAGAAAATAGAAATGTGGACTAAAGACCCTGAAACCAGCTCTTTTCCTTATCTTATCTGGATAGACTCAGGGAGATCAGCAGGTTAGTTGGCAGAGCTTTCAGTGACACAAGGAGGCTGACAGCCACATATGAAGTGCAACACCAGAGCAGGGTGGCTGGCTGTCCAGGGGTGGCAGGGGCTTTCTGGACAAACTCTTGCAGCCGCCTACAAGGAAATCAAGCTAGTGGGATTATTCGTGTGCTTCTGCACAAATCCTGGGAGTCTAAGGAACAAACACACTAGGACATAGCACAGTAGGTGAGAGGAAGGGGGTTGGTGGGTCAGTAATGTGGAAGTACAAAGAGCACAGATATGGCAGAAGAAACTGTGCCAGGGTGAAGTAGGAGTATATATTAAATCCTGGAGTCAAATCAATTAACCATCTTACAGCAGAGGGGCTGGTTCCCTAGGGACCCAATTGTTGGAAGAAAAGTGTTGGGAGCACCTTCAGCTTCAGAGTATGACTGCTTGGCTTCTGCCAAATAAAATAAAATAAAGTAACAGAGAAGGAGGTGGTAGAAGAGCCAGTGAGCGCAGTACTGAAGCTTTCCAAGGAGCACACATACAGCACATTTAATTAGTTGAAGTGGGGCAGTACAACAGGAACCTTCATAAAGTCAGACTGGCAGGACAATATCTGCTGCGTTGGTCTGCCTTCCCCTGTCTCGCATGCCAGGATCAGGCAGGCTGTCCCAAGCATCCCCCCACTTTTGAACGTGGCTTGCCCTAAAACTCTTGGAGACAGACTTCAGTGCAGTGACGTCCCCATGCACTTTCAGCAGCAAGATCTTGAAAGGAGCTTGGAGCAGCTGGAGGAGCTGTAGGCAGGGAGAGAAGGAGCTCCTCAAGGACGTCAACGTACAGACAGAGCAGACCACGGTCTCAGCATAACATTTGCTGCAGCAGAGGCCAGGAGCAGGAGTCCCTGGGAAGGTGCAGTGGCCAGGAGTTGGGGATGAGCCTTCTCATTTCTGTTTTGTTTCTCTGGTTACTCTGTATTTTCCCTATTAAAAATGTTAACTTAGTTCCAGAAGCATGGAGCTGCTGTTCCAAATCTGTATTGCTCTTGTTTAAACAAATGGCTTTCTTGATTTAAAAAAAAAGGCTTTTTGGGGAGGTGGTCTCATCTGGGCAATGCTTTCAGAGCATCCCCTTGATAGCAGAATTGTTCCAGCTCAGCAGCCAAAGGGGCTTGGGCTGTCCTCGAGCCATGGGGGGTGGCAGCTGTAGAGAGGGAAGAGCTTTTTGTGGGGAGGGTGTTGGTGAGCAGTCCCTCATCCCTTGGGGTACATGAACTGTCTGTTAAACTGCAAAACTGGGGGACACTGCTGGAGGATTGCTGTCTAAGCTTCACTGCCTCCTGCTCCTAAGCACTACCTGAAAGAGAAGCCGTTTGCAAACAGATCAGGGTGTCAGAAAAGCGCCTTTAACCAAAATGGGTCCCTTAAGCTTTTAGTTGTGTTTTTTAAGATCAGTTCAACACAGAACAGTATGAAGGACACAAATTTTGGGGCTTATTTTAGATAAACTGATGTCTTCAGAAGGTACTTGATGTTGCTTTGATTGTAGGGGACATGGCAATCTCTCTATCTGAGCCCAACGTGGGTTTTGTTTGGAGAAACCACCAGGGTTGCATCCTTTGTGGATTTGAAACAGTAACTGAAGTGGATGATAGCTCTGGGCATGGTCTGAGCTTGATGGTCTGGCAGAGATGCCTTCCATGGGCCGACAGAAATTAATCACGATGTCTAAAATTGAAAGGGCTTTTAATAAAAGAGACATTTTTCATGCGGGGTGGTGAAACGCCTTTATTCCCTTCAGGTAAGAAGGTATAATTTGTGGTTTGTGTGGGCCAAATGCTGAGTGGTTTTGTTAAACAGAGGGCACCCAGTATCTTGCCCAGGGGGAAAAAAGGTCAGCCAGCTGGTCAGGCTCTGTCTTCTGGCTCTGGATCAGCAGAATTACTTTTTCCCCAGAAACTCTTCAGGACAGTCGCAGTTCACTAGCCAGAGGGGCGGTTGGAAAAGAGGACTGCCAAAAGTCATCCTGTAAGGATGTCCTTGCTACAGCTGAGCAGAGGCTGTGTGCAGCTCTGGCTGGCAGGAGCTGCTGGAACCGGCTGGCAGTGCAGATCATGAGCTAGAGTCCTGCACCCTGCCTCTTGATAAAGCGTTGAGCAGCTTGAACCCACCTCACCATCACGTCAGCCCTCCTCCTCACCCCTTGGCTGCACAGGAGATACTGGACACAGCCCAGAGTGGTTTATGTTGCAGAATTAAAATTTGCAGTGAGCAAAGCTGTGGTGGTTTTTTCCCCCGTCTCTCCCAGTACTGCCTCTTGGTGCTTTAGGTTCCCTTCCTCACTGTGTCTGGGATGTGCTTCTGTCTTTGAAGGTTCCTTCTTGTATCTATCATCTTCTGTATCCAACCTGACTCCTTCTGCCTGACCGGGTTATCTGTTTCCCCCAAAGCACTTGGCAGACAGGGATCGTTTGTAATGATTGCAAGTCTTTTCCTTAGTTAAATTAGGCTTCCTGGGACATGACACATGAGAAGCCATCAGCAGAACGCATGCAGCACATCCACGCTGCTCTGGCTTCTCAGGAGCGGGAATGGCTTTTCTATGGCATTTACTTTGGAGGACATGATGTGCTCTGCCATATGCAGTGGTGACAAACTGGTCCCTCTTTCCATGCCTGGGGACACAGCGTGTTGGCGAGGTGGAAGGGCACTCAGCAAACAAGTTTCACAGTATTGATGCAGTTTTGCAGAGTTGGATCTCCTTGTAACGTTGGTTGTAAAAGGAAATTTATAATGCTCTTTCCCAAAGATACCCTTTAAAGCAGCTATTTTAACACTGGGAAATCACATAAGCATTTTGAGAGGTTTGCAGTATTTCTTTTTCAGCAGTCACTTCATTAAAGATCTTAGGAGCTGGAAGTCCCTGTAATATCAGTCATACGCTGTTCCCAAAGTTTGACTGAAAGCCACATTACCAACACTTGGCCAGAAGTGTTTTTGCTGATGCTGTTCCAGCTGTAAGTAGTATATTTACATCTCAAACTTAGGGAAGCAAAGGACTGCAGTAATGGCTGTGGGGTCTCCGAGCGGGTAACTTGTAGGAAAACTCTGGTAGAGGTCTTGTTGAACTTTCTACTGCTTGTATTTTTTTCATGGGAGTGATAGATAGGAGCTGGTTTTATGGAGGAAGAGGAGATGAGAATAGCCAAAAATAGCAAAAATTTAGTGGGGGGAGGTGGGAAGCCAAAACAGGGCCTTTGGGGCTCTACCACTCATATATAAGATAGTTGACTTGAAAGCCATAAGAGTAAATGCAATTCAAAGGTTAAATGACCCTTCAAAAAGCAAGGTCATGCAGCATTTAAATTGCCTGCTGGAGCGCAGCCTCTTCTCTGTGCTTCTGTAAATCATCTACCATTAACAGGGGAAACATCAGTCCATGAATACACATAAAAGCGCGATCGCTTTGAGAAGAGCTGGCATGAGCTCCTGCTCATATGTGCAGTGGGTGACACTTCGGCCACCGACAGGCTCATGGGACACTCCCATCTGGCATCTTAGTCCTGGTCCTCACCATCAATGCTACCAGCGGAGGGAAAGGTTCTCCAAGAAAACAATAGACAAACCTACATAGATAGGCATTTGGTATGATTTACACCAATAAATCAAATAGGAGGGTGTAAAATGAAATAGTGGACAAGTTGAATGTCCACCATTCTGTGGTTCTTGTGCTGATTTTCTGGGAGGTGGCTTCTTCAACCTTCTGCACACATCTCTACTGTAAATGTGACAATAACTTTAAACTAAAATAACCCAAGAAACTCAAAGATGAGAAGAAAAGAGTACACAAGAAAAGCTGCTTCAGGGTACAGCCTGATGAGCTAAGAGCATTTCCCTTGTCATGATGTAGCTTTTCCCATAAAAAACAGATTGGACCAAGTTGTTCAGAAAATGGTGGGACTACATTGCTTTAAATCAAGAGCTCCTCCTTGGAGCTGGTCTTCTGCTCAGCAACAAGAGGCTGCAGAGGCACCATTGGGAATTATTTTCCCTGGCCGAGGGGATGGGCCATGAGAGTGCAACTGAATTTCCTTTCCCTTGCCAAACTAAGCCTCGCAGCACCGAGGAGGTATTTTGCTGAGGTTTTGATGGATTTCTCCAGTTCCAGCCACTCCAATGCCATCACCTCCCTGCCAGACTTTAGGAAGGACTTTCTGGTTTTTTGCAGAAATTGAAACAAAGCAGAATTACTAAACCCATCTCAAATCAGCACAGCCAAAGGTCTTCGCTCCCCAAACCTTGCTCTCACTGCACAAGCCTTCAGGGGTTAACTGTCACACATTGGTTCATAAAATGCACTTTTGTTAGAAAACACTTATGTTAGCAGCTGCACTGGCAAGGTTACTACCAAAATATCCTTCTGGTTTGGGTTTTTTACAGTCTTTGTGTTGTTGGTTTATTTATTTTGTTGTTTTGTTTTGTTTTGTTTTGAAATCCTCATCCTGTTCTAAATAGGGGAGTGATTCATTCCTCTCTTTCTGTTTAATTTTGCTTCAGCCTACCGTTTTCTGTTTCAGATGGAAGGAAAACTCCTGGTTCAGTCATAACAGGAGGAAAACATGACTGTATAAGCTTGGCCCTTGGAAGACAAAACTAGACCTGTTTGTGTCTTATTTAGCATAAACAGATTCTGTGTAAGGCTAGCATATAACACTTGAAAGAACAAAACCAATGAAGTCACCACAACATGAACTACCTTGAAATTACCTATAGCTGAACTGACTTGCCCAATAAGTCCCTGATTTTGCTGGAGGGGCAGCGGTTATCTTATAGCAGGCACAAATGGATGGGGATAGCAGTAAGGAAAAATAATTTGATACAGCAGTAGTTACTGAACACAGTTTGAGGCCACATGGCTCTACTTTCAAGAAAAAGGTTTCCTCCCTGCTAGAATTAAGTACAAATACTTCTTGATCTAGACATAGTGAGAATCATCTTCCTATATCAAAGTTACTTAGGGAATTACCAATGAAAAGGTCAGTGTGGTGAAAAGGTTGAGAGCTTCTGTAAGTTAACACACAGGATCAGCTACCCAACCAAACCCAGCCACTATAAGAAAGGAGTTTCTCTAACCATGACACCTAATTTAGTCTGTTTGCAGGTTTTGAACAACTTTGGGCAAAAAGCTTTGGGGTTTTTTTGAAATGCAAACTGCAATATTTATATTTGCTAATTGCACTGGATGGCTTTGCCAGGGGAAAGACTGTTCTTGCAAGCGGGAAGGAAGCTATTATGAGTAGCACTAGGCACGCAAAGCTGCCATTTACGTAGTTATTCGCTCTTCTAAGCCCACAGTTGTTCTGCACTGATGTAGTTTTGCCACTGGAAGCCACAGGGCAAACGAGAAGTGTTGGGCCAGGAGCAGCTCTGAGGCTCTCAGCCCTGGAGAGCGTAAGGGCTGAAAGGCTGGTGGACCCAGGGCCGTCCCAGCTCTTTGGTGGGGACTGCCCTGGGGGGAGAAGTGCACCCTGACGAGTCTGATCCTTTCCCAAACGTCTCTGATTTCAGAAATGGTTTGCTGTTAATGCATTGCTTGGGCATTGCGGAAATGCAGGATAAAACACAAGTCAAGTGTTGATATAAATTCTGTGAGGAGAAGGAAGGACATTTAGTTCTTGCCTGTAACTATAAACTGCTTTTAAAACTACATGCAAGTTATTAAATTGCATGTGCTACTCAGGGGAACAAACTATTTGCGTGAAGATGAGGCACCCAGAAAGCAGGGATCTGAGTCTGTATCATCCCCCAGGGGACTCTTGGGGAAAAAAAGGGAATACTGGGGGGGAGAAAATGTGGTGAGGGGCAGGTAATGGGGTGGAGGAGGCTGTGTTAGATGACAGGGGCAAGGCAGAAGCTGTTCTGGAGGAACAGAGACATGGAAATCAGTTTTCCCTTGCAAATAAAGTATGTTACACGTCCCATTTCTCCCCAGGAGAGAGCCAGGATCTGGCTGAAAACCCACCTGCTCTGAGCAGCAGCAGCAGCAGCAGCAGCAGCGATGGTGGCACCACACCAGCGCCAGCAGGATCTGGGCTGGACCCCGACAGCGCCCACCAGCCCCAAGGACACAGCGACCCACTGTGCTGCCACGCTGGCACCAGGACCCCTCCTTCATAGAATCGTTTAGGTTGGAAAAGA
>NW_009197536.1:4891-6396 GCF_000690835.1 Fulmarus glacialis | reverse complement strand
GGGGTTAGTCAGCCCCACACCGCAAAGCCAAGGCAAGGACTTTCCAAAAGCTGCTCGGGCACTGCCTCCACGCAAGCCCAAGGGCTGCCGCACCCTTCAGATAAGAGGCAGGATTAACCCCTCTCCCGGGAAAGGCCAAAGACCACGAGCTCCCCTCACCTCCCAGCCCAGGCTGAGCTTCCCCCATCGGGCACTGGATCTGTGCCCAGCCCCGGCTGCTGCACCTCTGCCCGGAGCCAGCCCTGCCGAGCACACAGGAGCCGACCCCTCCGCTCTCGCCCCAGGAAGGCGGTGGGACGCGGGGCGCCGACCCACCTTGTGGCAGTAGTAGATGGCCGATACGACCTGCCGAAAGAAGTGGCGTGCCTCCTGCTCCGTCAGCCGCTGCCGCTCGCTGATGTAGTCGTACAGGTCCCCCTTGCTGGCGTACTCCATCACGATGACGATCTTGCTGCTGTTCTCAAACACTGCGCGGAGACGGGAAGCCACAGGGTGTTAGGAGGGATGCTCGGAGCTAAGGGACTTCTCGTTAGCATGTGCCTTTTAATGCGCAGCCCTGACTGACACCAACACACTGCCTGCCCCGTTGCCTGTGCCCTTGGTCTGTTTTGCAAAACAGAAGGTGTCGGGGTTTCTGCAGGTCGGAGGGGGACGGCCAGAGCTGCCACCCGCATCCCACAGTGCCACCGGGGCTGCTGGCCAAGCAGCCTCTGCAGCCACAGAGAACAGGAGAAAGGGCTCTGCTCTGCCAGAAGGTGACTAAGATGCATGGTTCTTCGCTAGATAGGGCCCTGCCAAGGAGGAAGGCAACGGAGCTACTGGCTGGCACGGCCGGGTGGCCTTTCTGCGTGTTCCCATTGCTCCCAACAAGGCTCCGGCTCAAGCCAAGAGATGAAGCGTTTTCTTCCTGTTTGCAGAAAGCTACCTCAATATTCTTTGAATTCCAGCAGTCAGCGTGACTCAGTCCTTGCAAACACTGCGTATGAACTGCCAATCCGCTTGCTTTTGTTTAGAGGACAAAAGGACTCTGGATATCTCACGTATGCCAGCGAGGCGGCGATAACCCAGGCACCGGCCTCACACCGGCACAGCGCAATGAACCCCGGCAGAGCCAGCCCCGAGGAAGAGCACGGGGCACGCCGGGTTTGCAGCCAAAGGATTCAGCATTTAAGCTAAGACTGATCCAGCTGGAGATTTGTTCTAAGTCTGGTCGTAGCTAGAACTTGAGAAATTCCCCTTCGGTTGGTGTTGCCCCGACACCCCGAGAGCAAAGCCCAGCGCTGGCCGTAAAGCCAAGCCCAGCAGCACCAGGAGCTCTCCCAGCACCCTGCGGTTTGGTTTTCCTGTGCCGGAGGGGAGGGAATAAGGACCCTAGTACTGAGATTAGCTCCTGCCTCGGGCTGAGAGCAGAGCCTCGGAGATTCCCACCGCTCCAGCACTTGCCATGGCTGGGATGAGCATCCAGCACAACCGGAGCCACACACGGCATTGGGCTTTGCGGGGGG
>NW_009197536.1:0-4548 GCF_000690835.1 Fulmarus glacialis | reverse complement strand
GTCCGCTCGGGGATGCTGCCGGAGAGGGGAGGGGAGAGGAGGGCTCACCTTCGTGGACAGAGATGATGTGGGGGTGGTTGAGGGAGGACATGATTTCGATCTCTCTCCGGATATGGACAAGGTCCTGCTCATCCTTGATTTTGTCTTTCCGGATTGACTTGATAGCCACCTGCGGATGAGCACACGCACAGAGGGTCACCCGGCTGTCGGGGCCAGGAGCATTGTGGCTTCCCAAAGGCTGTGGCAGAGCAAGAAGCCCACCGCCCTCTTTTGGGAAGGGGCTCACAAGCAAGAGATCAATGGCCCAGCTTCTCCACCCAGGTGTGCTGTATCTGAGGGCCATGCTGCACGGCTCCACTGAAGCAATTCCAATAAAAGTGAACTTTTTCAGTGAGCCTTTTCTGCTTCCCAAGTCCTGTGGCTGTGCACACGGGAGAAGCTCCCCCCACCTCCCCCCAAGGGAAACCTGCTGCCAGCTCCGACCAGAGGAGCTCCCCAAGCCTCCTCCCGCAGGTAGCCGGCCCGGCTCCTTGTTTATGTGCCATGGCTTACAGGAATTGCGTCCCAGGCTACAGCCGCCGCTGGACCGCGGCCAGCCAAAGGAATGTGACCTGCACACATGACTTGGAAGATAACAACAACGTCTTCTTGGGGTCATGAAAATGAAAAAAAAAAACAAAAAAACAAACCCCCACAAGTTTTGTTTTCCTCGTAAATACTTATTTCAAGGAGCTGATTGTATAGAGGGAAGAGAAAGTTTGGTATTAAACAGTAGATCGCTCCTAGGCACTGGACTCTGCTCCAGCCGGCCGGGAGACCCAGCGCCGACGATGCGAGCCACTTTCCAGGCTTTCGCTTGGGTTTTCAAGTTATCCTCTACAAGGAAATTGAAAGGGGAAGAGAAAGAAGAGTAAGTGCTGGAGAATAGATGCCTTCTAATCCTCTTTCAAAGGGGCTGGGGAGAGACAATGTGCTCCTGGGGTTGAATTTACAACTGAATCCAGCCGAACCTCTTTTTTTGTATCAGACAAGAATGCGGAACAGCATTAATCCTGTAAAGGGACCCCCGCACCGGTCTCCCAGCAACGGGGAGAAGGGCCGTGGACACCCGCCGGCCCCAGCTGCCAGCACAGGAGCGATGCTCATGGCTACGCTGCTCAGGGACCCTCCTCCGCCTTTGGCTGTGTGGGACGGATGCTCGGCCTCGTCTCCCTCTGATTTAGGGGAGTCAGAAGCCTCGCTCCTCAAGACCTAGCCCACCAAGCAGCAAAAGGCTCAGAGCAAGTTTACAACCCTTGCTAAGCAAGGCCCATCACACCCACAGCAAGTCACCGGACGCTAAAGCAGCGAGATCTCAGCTGCCACACCAGTGTCTTCATGGGAGAAGGACGTGCCAATTTTAAAGGCTTAGATGGGCATGTGAGAGTTGGCTGATGGAGTCCCTTTGGCCCCAGAACACCTCTCTGCTGCACCGGGCCACTTCAGGCCAGCAGTGGCCAGGGCAGGGGTTGCCTCCTGTGCACTGGAGAAGCCTTGTGCCTGCATCAGCCCCAAGGGTTGAAGTAACCAAGCAGAATGGACTCTGGCCAAGGGAAGTTCAATAACCCAGGCCCAAGTTTCTGTACAAAGCAATACGGAAGGCGCTTAATAGCTTCTTGTAAGCCAGGTATTCTTTTCCCTGACCTTTGTGCTAGGTTAACAGGTTAAAGTTTAACAATTTTTTGCTCCAGCCCCTGATTACCTGACCCCCGCTAGAATGCGGGCAAAGCCTTTATGCAGTAAGTCAGCCTGCTCCTGCCCTCCCAAATTCCTGTTGACTCACTCTATTCATCTCCCCCCCTAAAGCTCGACATCCAGCCCAACAGCCTCAGCATTTTGGGGTGCATGCAGCACATTTGCTTGCTGACCAAGATGCTCACGCACATACACTGCTGAGCCAGGGCTCAGGGCAAGATCCACTGTCCATAAAAAGACAAAGCGGCTCCAGGCTGCCAGCCTGGGAAGCCTTAGGAGATGCCACTGGCTGTATTCAGCAGAGTGCCGGAGAACGCCCTCGCCTATGAGCCTGGCAGTTAGTGACCTCCAAGGCAGACGGGAGTCACGGCTGCAGCAGCGAGCAGGTTTAGGGCACTGTTAGAGCCCCGGGGCTCCTTGCTGAGCGCTGCCCGCAGGCAGGCCGGCTGCCTGCGTAACGGTCAGCCACAATGCACGGGGTACACAGCGAGGGTACGGCACTGATCGGGTCCACATCTCCTACCACAGAGACTGAACCAGCTGCTCAGGGTGGGATGATTTACCTCCCTGTCAAGCCCTGCCGGGGAGGCTAATCCCTTGGCCATCCCATCCTTCCCCAGGGGTGCCGAGAAGCAGCTTTGTTCCAAAATATCCCCTACCTAACAGGGCTGATAGCAGAGGATCTCCCCTTGAGACCAAAAAGGCTGTGCCTGACCACCCTGGAGACAGGGACCAGCAGCTTCAGGGACAGACACTGCCACAGCCTACACGCTGCCTCCACCATCAATGCTATGAGAAGAATCTCCTGCAGGAAACAGCCCCAAGAAATCCTGCTGCAGGAGCCTAGAGAACTCGAGAGTACTTTCCAAGTCAAAAAGGCTTTTAATTAAAAGTTTTTTGGGGGCAGAACAGGTATTTTCAGCAGCTGCTGAAAGATGCATTAAGCTACAACCCCAGGCAGCACTTCAGAAGTTGTTCCAGATTGCAAGTGCGGCATTTCATGCTCCATGAAATATGGATTACAACCCACTATGGAAGAGACCGGGGTTCGGCCCTTACTGGAGATCAAAAGAGGCTTTGCTGCTTTGGAATATTCCAGGTGCTGCCTTCCCCTTGACACCATGCAAGCCCACAAATACATTTCTGACACTGCAAGCGAGTCCCACAGGAGGTCCCCCTTTCTATTTGACTTGGCTGCTGGCCAGGGCTTGGGAACCAGGCTGGAAGAAAAAAAGGCCAGATGCTGCCATGCAAAGAGGTGCAGGAGCCAGTTTGCACCACCATGGCACAGGTTACTGAATCTTCAAACCAAAAGACACAGAGAAAGAGAGGAGGAAAAGCCAGCAACTCCCTCTCCACCTGCTTGATATTTCAGGGACACAATTATTTTCCAAGGACTGGGAAGGGCACTCAGCAGAAGTACCCACCAAAAGGCATGAACATTACTTCACCTAAGGGATTTCTAACCAGAAAACAAGATTTTTTCCATACAAAGAATGCTCATGGAAGTCCCCAAAAATCCTTCAGCTGTGGGAGCCTGGTCTTCCCTGCGGTCTACCAACTGATTAGACACACCTCGCTCTGAGCTAAGGCCAGGTAGGTTGGTTAAAATTCAGAGGAAAAAGAAAGCTAGGCAGTAAAACGAGATGGTTCAAAATTCAGTGCATCTGACAGAGGCAGTTTCTGATTAGCCAGAGGCAAAAAACCATGCATGGAGTAGCTCCAGCTTTACAGCCTCAGCCGGTAACGTCGGATGCATGCAGCCCACGAGGGGTAACCGCGGAGGCAGCAGTACCTGCTCTCACACCTCGGTGTTTAGGAAGTGAAAGCCACTTAGAGAAGGAGCAAATAACAACCCAGCTCAGGATAAGCCTGAAGATTAAACAGGTCCGGAAATGCTGAGTGCTACAAGAAAGAATTTGTGGGAAGAAGAGAGATTTGTGGTTAAGCCTCCTGTTCCTACATGGCCAGCTCACTGAGGTACTAGTTAGTTGAGCCTTTGACTATCTCCAGCATTTATTGAGGAGTCATTGGCCTGTGTATTTAATTTGCATTATAATAGACCAATGCTGCTAGACAAAGAGTCCCTGTCCTACGGGGCTTCCACAGATAGGTAAGTTTTCTGGCAGTTCAGAGATTCCCTGCACAAGCTTTGTTAGGTGCAGACAGGGAAAGCCAAGTCTTCTCGCCCATCCCGAGGGAGGGATCCTTCTAGGTCTGTGGGTGGAAGCTGCATTTCAAGGCCCTGATTATGCAGCAAAACAGCAGCTTCTTCAGAATCAGATAGGCTAATGGAAATGGCAGATCTGACTTAATTAAGAGCTGTCGCGTTACACAAGAAAACCTCTCAGATTTACAGCTGTTTTCCTTGACCTTAGTGATCCAATCTCGCAACCCGCTCTTCTGCTCAGCCCTCAGATCCTTGCTGGGCCAGTCTCACCGCCCGCAGGTGGACCCTCATTGCTCACCCACGCTCTCATGTGGGTTGGCGTGCAAGTGCCTTTCGTGGGTCCCATCCCGCACCGCAGGGTGCTTGGGACTGACCAGGGGCAGGGAAATCACATTCAAATTTGTCCTTTAAACCCTTGCAGATTCCTAAAGGACAAGGCTGCCAGGACAGCAGCACCCCACTTTCCTGGGGGCAAGGGTCCCCCTCCTCTCCCTGCACCCTTCCAGGAGGCTGGATCGCTGCGCTCCGGGTTGAGCCGTGCATTGCACAGAAGCACTTTGCTTCAGAGGGGCTGAGGCGTTGACTGAGTCACGATTTCAATCAGACACTCAGGGCTCAGAGGGGCTCCGCTTTGCTTGCCTACC
>NW_009197535.1:0-1974 GCF_000690835.1 Fulmarus glacialis | reverse complement strand
ATCCCGAGGCTACAGAGGAGCCCTGCCCTGCAGCCTTTCTGTAAACACGCAGTCAGTTGCGATTCTGTCATTTAGATGAGTCTCAGATTATCACCAAATCTATAAAGTTTCCTTATTGCTTTGCAAAAAGAAGTCTAAACCAAATAGATCACGTTAAGGCCAGTAGAGCGAAGCATCCTTTTTACAGCGACAAACTGGCTTTATTTCTTATTTCATGCTGGCGCGCCTATCTGCTGAGAGCAGCTGCTCTGGGGAGGAGATGTTATACAACTGTTGATAACTGCTCCCCGTCCCTCCACCCAGCTCACCCAAGCACTATTTGGAGCTGAGCTATGGCAGCGGCACTTTGCTGTGGACCACAGGATCTTTCAGCCATATTTTATCACGCACGCGACAACTGCGCTGCCCAGAAAGGACCTGCAGATAAGCATCCAGCTAGGTCGCTTTGAGCTTGTCCAAGAGAGAAGGATGCAAGTCAGGCTGTAGCCTCATCCATGCCAGTCACAGAAGATCTGAAAAAATCTGGGACCTTCCTAAGTGCTTTATTTAAAATATAATGGTATCTCACAGCACACGCTGCCCTTAACTGCATTAGGCTGTCTGCCCTCTGATATATTGCCAGGTTATTTCTGTCACATCCAATATTAAGAGACATTCTCCCTCTTTCCCTTTCCAGCTGTTCAGAAGCATCACAGCGAGCAGACTTCGGTTCCTCGTCCTGAGTCAGACGATGAATTACACGTCTTCCCTTCACCAGCTACTTAATCAGCTGTTGGAGAAGAAAATAAAAATGGTGCCTGGCTTTATGAGAATTGATTTACGAGAACTATCTTCATACTGAGACTGCCACCCCTTTTAGCCTTTACTTCAGAGGAGCTGCTAAGGACCTAACCTTTGCTGCTCTGATCTCATGCCCTGTGCTTTGGAGGCATTTGAATCACGGTCTCTGCTTGGCAGATGTTGTAAAAGGGTGGGCCAAGACCTCACAGCCAATACCTCCTCTCACTCCTACGTATAAACTTGGCGACTGCAGTCCACTTCTCTTTCCTGTGTCTACTCTTCGAATGGAAGAGCACGTGCCAAGAGCTGCTCCAAAACACTCGGCGTGGTTTTCCAGCACAGAGCCTGGTCGCGACCTCCAAGCAGAAGGCTGGAGAAATCTGTCACGGAGTGGGTCTGTTAGGGGTGGTGCAGGCGACGAGACCTTTGAGGGATTCCTCAGCCCACGATGAGGTGGGAAGTCCTGAAAAAGATGACTGGGAGAAGAGGACGGCGGTGGCCAAGACGGCTGCTGTCTGCCTGTTTCGCTCCTGCAGAGGCGAGGGCTCCCTTGATTCAACCCCAGAGCTTCAGACCGCAAGGAGACAGATCTGGAGATTGGCTCAAAAATTTGGAGGCTTAAAAATGGTTTTTTTTTCTGTACTGTCTGACTGAGCATTTGGGGTTTACATCTCAAGCTCCTTGCTGTGACCATAAGGATCAGAAGCCTCTCTTCTTATTCTTCACAACCCCTGAAGTCCCCAGGGTGTCCAGGACCTGTGGCTTTGGGATGACCCCAAACCACTGCGAGGATGGGCCGGTGAGTGATGGCTGGGAGCCACCACCGTCCCTTGCCCGCTGCGGAGCAGAGCGGCGGTGCTGAGCAGCACCCGCGCACGAGGGAGAAACACCCGCACACGCAGCGCCCTGGTGCAGACTGCTCAAGGCCAGCTTTCTGGTCGGAGGTTATCGTAACAAAGTGTAAGACAGAAGCAGGAAGAAGAGACTCTTTGGTAATATTTGATGTTGCTTTAGGCCTCTTCAAAAGCCAGGAACATCTTTATTAGACAACTGTGGGACAGAGGCATCGCTCTCTGCTTGCCTCGGTGCTTCTGCCCAGTTCCCCTCCTGCACGGCACCTGCGCTGGGGAGGCAGGCGCGTCCCGCCGGGCAGCCTGGCACTGCGGGCTCCCCGGAGGGGCGAGGAGGGGGCGA
>NW_009197534.1:1331-1550 GCF_000690835.1 Fulmarus glacialis | reverse complement strand
CCAGAGGGAGGGACATCCCTCCTCAGGGCCCGGTCTGTCGTTCGCAGGGTCCCCGAGACCCCATCACGCCGACAGACCTAACGAGGTCCCGAATGTAGGTCACAGCCGCGAGCAGCGACCTGATGCACAACCCCCCCAGCCACCCGCCGGGGGTGACCAGCGCTAACGAAGAGCGCGGTGACGAGGCTCTGGGCCGCTCCTGCGGGCATCCGATTTCTC
>NW_009197534.1:0-1152 GCF_000690835.1 Fulmarus glacialis | reverse complement strand
AAGCAGCAAGAAAAGCAGGTGCATGTTGGCTCCGGCACTCGATGCCTTTGTGTTTCCCGAAGAAGCCCGGGTATCCCTAATAGCCGGGCTCCGGGTGGGAGACCTGCGCCGACGGGGAGTGGGGCCGGGCTTTCCTCCCGCGCCGCGGGGAAGGCACAGATGTCTGAAGAGCAAATACTGCGCAGAATGGATGGGAGCATCGCTGAGCCCGGGGAGCGGAGGGAGCCGAGGAAGAGGAAGGAATGGAGGGGAATCGAAGGCTGCAAAGGGGCTGGGGTACCAATGCAGCCCCAGCGGCTTCAGGTTTAATGGGAGAGGGACGATCCTCCGGCCAAAATTTGCTACCGGAGTTAATGGGGGGTGGGGGAGAACCCCGGGTACCAATGCAGCCCCAGCGGCTTCAGGTTTAATGGGAGAGGGACGATCCTCCGGCCAAAATTTGCTACCGGAGTTAATGGTGGATGGAGAGAACTGCCGGAGCTCAACGCATCTCAGCCTCGGGCGCATCCAAACCAGGATCCCTGCAAAAAGTGCCCCGGCAAGCATGCAGCCACGCGGGAGCGGCGGAGGGAGGCAAAGTGCCTGCCACCCCCCCGGGGGTCACCCACCGGGGACGGGGACCCCACGCTCCGCCGGCGCTTCCCAGCACGCGAGGAGGGGAGAGAAGAGAGGAAGAGAAGAAGACAGATGGGCAGCGATGGAAACATAAGTTAACTCGAAGGAAGCGGATAAACAGCAGGCAGGGAGCAGATCCCAGCACATATGCTGCACCACAGCCAGCCAGGCTCAGGGAGGTTCCTCGCCATCCCCGGTCCCCGGACCTGCGGAGGGACCCGAGCTGCACGGGGAGGTTGGCAGCAGGAGGGGGGCGAAGGCTCGAGGCAAAAATCCTGGAGGGGTTTGAAACCAGGGCTTGCAGCAGAGAAGCAGGAGCGCAGCCCGGAGTGGCCGGGACGAGAAGCTCAGGTGCAGCGCATGGCCACGGGGCGTTGCGGAAGCCAAAAGCAAAAGCCGGCCAAACCCACAGAAGAAACGTCCATGAGATGGGCACAACTCCTGGCTGGGGAATAATGGACCAATTCCCTACGGCAGCTAGGGTGGCTTTGGCCAGGGAGAGACAGTTCCCCCCTTGCTGGCAGGGGTGGGCGGCTG
>NW_009197533.1:14039-29852 GCF_000690835.1 Fulmarus glacialis | reverse complement strand
CCCCAGACCCTCACCCTCCGGCCCGGGGGCCGCGGGGCTCCTGCCCCAGGAGCGGAGCACCGGCAGCTGCCTCTGCCGCCGCTGCAGGCATCTCCCCCTGTTGCTACGGGGTGAGGGTGGCCTTGCAAAAATGTCAGGGTCAGGACAGTACGCGACAGCATTTCTCTTCTTTCAAAAGCGAAGCAGGCATCAAGGTGCGCTTAAAAAACACTGTGCGTGAATACTCTTTTTTTCCCTTTATGTGAGGGAAAAAACCAAACTGTCCTGCAGAGACTTGCACGCCTAACTTGCGCCGTGTGAGTAGTCCTAGCTCAAACAGATGCTTTTGAGTCTAAGGTTAAGCATAGAAGTTTCTAGAAATAGGGAAGAAAAATTTCACAAGGCCTTTTCAAAACCAAATCCCAAAAATCTTCACTCATAAGTGTTGGAAAGATGAGCCAAAGTTCCTTGCTTGTATTTATTCAAGCACAGAAAGATATCTGTGTGCTGGAAATGTAGGTATGCGAACAATCAACCACTACTACTAAGTGGAGTTTTTGAGAGGGGATTATAACAGGCCACATTTTCAGCTTGTCACAGTTGTCGACAACTTTTCATGAGAAGCAAACTGTAGGATCTCAACATTCCCTAATTTTAGGCATGAATTCGCCTCAATTCAAAACTCGGGATTTTTTATCTTGTTTGTTGTTATAAATTAGTCAAAGCAAAAAATGCTAACTCTTAAAATATATTTATATCATGTAAATTCCTGTATTTAACTCTCTTTCTGTTCTGGGATTTTGTCTTTATTGTTCTCTACCTTTTGTTTTGGTCTTTGTTTATTGTTTGAAATTTGCTGGAATAATGAAGGGTCTAAAAACAGGAGACGAGTTTATAGGGGTTTTTCTGAGAACTGCAACTAGATGAAAACTAGATGAATGGTAATCTAATCTCAAACATTTAAAGAGAAATAATAAGTGCATTTTTAAATACGTATGCTAACACAAACTATTTTCTGATTCTTGTAATATTTAAACAACACCGATGTATATCAGACATCAATTAGATTTATTCTTCCAGGGCAGTGGAAGACTAACAATTTAAAATAATTATCCTACCTCTTTTTTTTATTACCGTGCGATATCAAATGTATGATTTTGCTGTCTGGTGATCTCAACATCACCTCTCAGAGAACTAGAAGAGCTGGAATGGGCTGAGGTAAGCATCGTACCACACAGAGCATCCATTCAAGACAGAGACCACCACCACATACCTTGTCTTAAACTGAGAGGGCGACATTAGTTTCTCATTTATACAGTCAGTTTTCATGGATCACTAAAGACAATCTGCTCTTATACACACTCTTACACCTACCCTTACATTCAAGCATATACATCTCTTAAAATTGATTAAATCCACAGAAAGACATGTGGATGTAGAACTAGTGCAGTCCTTTAAAGAGCCCTCTCTTGTATTTAGGAGTGTAAAAGACACCCTGAATGGCAGCAGAAATCTGGCCACTTCTTTCTAATCCTAATCCTGAACCTCCTTCCCATTCGGTCATGTACGAGGCGGCATCCCTACCTCCCTGTTCCCATGGCAACACACTTCTAGCATCAGCCCAGCTTGCTTTTTTTTTTTTTTAAACCACCATCTGCCTGGAGAGTTGCAGGGCTTACTCTAAGCCCCTTGAATACCGGTCATAGGTTTTTCAATGGTTTTCCTTTCCCTATTACAGCTGGCCTGGCAACTGGTATGGGAGACAAAACGAGAAAACGAGCACCTTAGAAACTCTAGCAAGGTTTTCTTGAGGTCACTCTGCTGCTCCTCACCAGAAACATTACCAGAAACACAGTGACAGCAACAACATAGGAAAATATTTCTTGTAACTGTTTGCAAAACTCTCTTCTTTTAAAACAAATGCTTTGGTTTAGCTTCTCTGTTTTTCTTTCCAGTAAAACTCAAGCTAGCATGTCAGTAGTCTTATCGCCTGCAACAGACTTGCATCTGCACTTGTTAGACAGGGGAAAACCTGTGGAGGAGCAGACACCAGTGTCGAGCTGTGTGTATTTGTCCAGGTGCAGTCACCCTTCCCAAAAGCAGACTGTTCCTATGTGCAAGGAAAGTAATTGTGGAAAACTGTGTAATATGGTGGTTATAGGAGAAGGTAGAAGCAGAGGAAGAGGGTCTTCTCTTATTATCAGGAATTTCTCTGCTGCTGTGCACAGAAAGAAAAATAGAGGCTTTTAGGAAGATATAATTTCAGGTAGCGTGAGGGTTCAACTCATATTAACCAGCTTGGTCTTCTACCCAATTTAGTTTTCTCCACTGGGAAGACGAACTCTCCTGTTTCTTTTTGTCTTCAACATAACATCTAAAATCTTTAACCCTCTTGAACAGCAGGGGGTTAATGAGGCCTGACTGGTGTCACGGCAGGCCTGATCTTATCCCACAGCAGCAGTGAACAGCTTGCGTCGACGAAGCTGTGTCCTGGGCAGCTTCTGCCGCTATAGCATGTCTCCCCGAAGGAGCGGTCTGGTGTTCAAGACCAAGCTCTCTGCAAAAGTACTCCTAGATGTCATCTTTGTGCTCTCGCTCCTTTTTCCGTTTGTATTAACCTGGCAATAAACCTTGTACTTCAAAGCAGATCTGACACAACATGCTTCCAGTAACACGAGCACCCTCCATTTGGAAAAAATTACTTTTACCAAAAAAACATTGCACAAAGAGCAAATGGGTGAAACACCCGAGGATCCTCTGTTTCCATTCTATTTTACCTGGCTTATTAATCTTTTCTGTGTGAGCTTTTATAAATGCGCCTTAAACCAGCAAGGCCCCTGGGCTGGTTAAGAAGGGAAGTTATCCTGCTAGCACCAGGACTTCTCTGCCTCCTTATCTCCTCCGCAATCTGTCAGTCCTGGCTGATATTCTCCGAGCAGATCTTTTTCCCCCAGACCATAATGGTCATAGCTGGGGACGTTGCACAGTCCTGGGCCAGATTTCAGAGAAATCTGAGCTGAGCCATAAGCGGACTGCTCTGGCTAAATATCTTCTCAGTTGTTTGCTCAAGGACTTTTATACATTTCATTGGTTTGCTTGTCCTTTTTGTCTCTTTAACAAACCACCGAATATCACACAGAGAACTTGAGGCCGTATGGTATTTATTTTTAAAATTCTGCTTGGAATTCCTTCGTTCTCTAGAGTATAAAACAGGGGTAGGCACATCCAGCACAGCTCTGTATAACCTCCAGATTATTTCAGAGCTGCTCAGAGATGCAGCCTCCGAGCCGTCACGGGACTCACACCATTGCAAAGAGCAACCTGGTGATGGTGCGGGAGTTGGACAGCCCTGGCATAAAGCATCCTTGGTATTAATACCTCTCAACAGGTATTAATCCTGCTGGAGAGTATTTGGAGATCTTTTACTGAAGGCAGGTTGTGCATTTTCACAGCTTGTCATGTGTGAAGGGTGAACTGAGGGGTGGGCTGAGTGAGTGGAGGAGAGGAACCCTCACAGCAGCATCTCTCAAGGAAGAGGAGGGTGGTGGAAGAGGTCTCTACCAGAAATTTAGCGTTTTCTTCATTGATAAAGCTAGACTCAAAGACAGTTCAACTCTCCATGACATGCAGCCTGTCTTTGAGAGCAGGTTGGTAAAGGTATCCACTCAGAAGCAAGAGATAGAAACACCCTAATTTTGAAAAATGACTCAAAGGAAGACTGTTCCCATTCAAGAGGTTTTTTAATTTATTTTTTAAAAAACCTTACAAGCTAAAAGAAAAGTAACACCAGAGCTTTAGTTCTTTTTAATTCTCATGAAAAATCAATGAATCTGAAATTGTGAGAGCACGTTGATTTTTTTCAATCACTCAAACAAATGTTGTGACTTCACATTTTATTTAATCAGGGCATCTGCTGTGGTGCATTTGCAGTGTTCAGCATTTGGCTGACAGCACCTGTTTGTTTATCCCGGCCATGCTGTCTTCTATCACAGTCACTTTCTCTCTGCTACCACTCACTCAGCAACATATTGTCAGGCTTGGCATCGATGTTGTGAGTTGTTCTGGGAATTACAGGAGTGGATGGATCATCCGAGTTTGCTCTTTCCTTGGAGAAAAGCAGTATTATCCCTTCTCACCCTGTCCTGGGAGAGTGTGAAGCCCTTTTGTGAAGCAGTTTTTCTCTATTTTGGAATTTTATATGGATTTTTGAAAGCTAATACATCCAATTGTCTCCTGTTAGCTGAGCACCATTTGACGTTTTCCTATTTGCCTATCTTTGCATTTAATTAAATTTTTAGATTTTAAAAGCTGTTGACTATCCAGGATCTGATATACTACTACACATGTTGCTATTTAGCTAGCTATCAGCCTAATGGATCAGAGTGCAGGTGATTCAAAATGAGAGATCCCATGCATAAATGCCTGTAAATATTCAACATCATTTACAAAGCATAATTTTTGGGGTCTTCACCATCCTCTCTGTTCCCTGTGTAACAAATCCCTGATCAGTATCTCTGTGTTTTGAGTGCTGCTATGCTTTCAGGTGTGGGGTTTTCCCTGCCCAGCCTTCCTTTCGCTTTGACACTTGGTTCTGCCTCTCCTGGAGGCCTCCAGATCCCAGGCTGATAGCTCTGCCGATTGCACAGGGCCTGGCTCAGCTTCTCCTTTCATCCGCAGCCACGGTCTATTCTCCCACTCACCCAAACAACCACTTCCTTCCTTCTTTATATTGTTCTCATCAAGACCTGCCTTTCCTCTGCTATAGGAAATTCCTATATCCAGCTTAGTCTCTAAAGAGCATTTTTTTCTCCACTAGCCTGCTTTTCTTCGTCCCAGCTGGCCACAGTCTCCTGTCTCTCAGTTCTGTAACTGCATTCAACCCCATACGCTGTCTCTCCGGTTCCAGGTACTTCTCCCTTCCTCTTCTTCGCAGTAGGTGGAGGGACAACACAACAAATACAAACCATGAAAACCACTGGGAAAGAAGAGCAGAAAGAAGGCTAGGAAAAGGAGAAATATCACAAGTAAGTGATACGAGATTACACAAGGCAAAAAGACATAAATTGGGTTGACTGAAGAGCAATTACATAAAAAAGAAGCGGAGGAGTGGTGGAAGGGAAGTGAAGCAACCCGAAATAAAGAGGTACCGAGGTACAGGAAAGAATGAACCTGAGCACAAAACCAGGGAACTCGTCAGGCCAGAGAACATCCTTTCATTCGGTGTTCGCAGCTACCAAGCGCAGCAAGGTCCAGGTCCATACATGTTCTTTCTAGGGCCTCCGGTAACATATATACCATATTACGAAAGGAAAATGACCACAGGCACAAACCAGCAACTGGAAGGGGACTCTGAAGGAAAGCGTGGCTCTCCCACCCCGCTCTGTACGCCCAGAGCTGTGGAGTTCTGCTCTCTTGACAGAACAAGTCGGGAAAAGGATGTGGCAGGACAATGGGCCTTTCACCAACTGTTATCAAGGATCTTTTTAGCCTGTTAAAACAGAAGCGCATTGGTGAGGAGCCCGATGCTCGTAGGTTTGTGTACCTGCCAATGTGACACCCGGGTTGTTTAATGCAAAAACAACAAACAGCCTTTGCTTCTATGCTGAGCTGGAAGCCGTGCGGAAGGGCAAAACTGTATTTCCCTTCCAGTTTTTTTCTGAGTTTGACTGCCTTTCAGCTACTTTCTTACAACCTCCTTCATTAAAGACTGGAAGTGGAAGCGGGGTGTTCTTCCAAACACGGTCCGATTCAGGGCAGGAATCTCCACTTCCAGTATGTATCTGCAATAATCGTCCAGCTGATTCTGCACTCTGCTCATTTCAGTGCAGCATCTTTCCCTGCTGCCACCCACCCAGTATGCATCCTACCCCATTTCACTATCCTGGGTAAATTTTCAAACGCATGGAGTTACTCAAACCTTTCTTGGTGAGGAGTGGCATTACATGGTAAAGGGGTTCTAGTACCCTCAGAGAGATGTTCCTAAACACCTCTTTCTTAGTGCCATCACCTAGGAAGAGGCTCTTTTAAGTCGCCTAACATGGTCAGAGAGCCCATGCCAGCTGCGAGTTCAGTAAGTGCAGCTGAGTCTGTCTAGGCTCAGTACATGAAATGGGAAGTTGCCAGAGCAGGTTGTTCAGCGGTCTGCAAACCTCTGCAGCAAACCCTAGCTTCAAAGAAGTGCTACAGAGTTGTGTTATTTGGGGGAAGGCAGGGGCTGTCACGTATGAGGCAGCATGCAATGAATGCAGTTAGAAACTTTTGCCAAACTGGTGTCAAATGGGATGAAAATCAAACTTCTACAGTAAAGCTATATGTGGAAAAAGGTGCTTTGGAAGCCAAGTCCTAGCTTCCAAAGGAAATTCCTGGGTTCTGATATTCCTTTTCTTGGTTTATAACAAATTTTGTGTAATGGTGGCGTAACCATGTAGTTCACCAAACTATCTTGTTTTTATCAAATGTGCAAAAGAAATGGCAAAAAAACCCTCTCCCTGATGTTAGAACAGCTATTTGCTGGCTAGCCGCTTGTGAAAGTTTGAGAAACCTGGGAAAAGGTACATCAGCCTTTAATTTTAGCAGTCACTTGCATCATCCAGAAAGAACTGGTGAACGTTATCTTCCCTTTTCTTTTCTTAGTAACTTTCCCTTTGGAGCAGATCAAAAGGGAAAACCTGTATCTGGAATTAACACTGGGCTTTATCCAAATTTGTTTGGGGTATTAGCTGGTTCACAGTGAATTGGAATATTCATTTCCTCAAGATAAGGAAATAGGCAGCCAAAAGTGGAAAATGGAAAGGAAAAAGAGAAGCAGGGGCAGAAAACAAGAAAAAAAGAAAAAAGGTGAGAAAGAAAAACAAAGACTTCATGCAGCAGGCCAGCAATATATCTTACTTAGCAACATTATAATTTAGTTCCATGACACAGGAATATTAGGGTTTTTTTCTCCTATGTATTGAATTTCTGAAATACAATATTTAGCAGAGGATTGTGTTCAACTGGAAGCAAGAGAAAGCTGTGTAGAATAGATACAGGTGAGTTTATTCCCTGAAGGCAGGCTGTCTTGCTCAGTGATCTCCTGCAGCCTGACAATCCTTGCAGAACAAGACACTCATCAAAGCCTGTGGAGGTACTTTGGTGCAACAGGTACCGTTTCTGGGACAGACGGCATCCGCCATGCCATCACAGACGTGATGGTCACATATTCATAAGCGTCAAAATCAGCCATCAGTCCAAACTCAAAGTGAAGACTATTAGGCTTGCTTTATTTTGCTCCACCCACCATTTCAAAGGATGGAGTATTATTTGCAACCCTGCCTAAATTACTACTGCGAGTTAGGAGGAGCTGTGGATGTCTCCCCAGATAGCAACCTTTCTTATACAGCCCTAAACTGCAAGTACCAACAGGTTGATATGCCTTAGTAATATTATTTCACCACTTGAACACACGCGCGCGCACACACACACAAAAACGCCAGCTGAAAACTCATTCACTGGAGCTACTAATGGCAGAAAATGTAAATCTAAGTGTGACCGCAGAAATGGAATACTTCTCAATACATGTGAGACCTTTAGGTATTAAAGAAACAAGCAGTACTATGACTATTTGTTGGGCCTTCCTATAACCCTTCAGTGCTCCTAGACAATTATTTCTACTGCTGTTTTTTGGACCTCTTGGACATCAAACCTGACTTCACTGAAATCCCTGGGAACTTTTCTGAAGGTAGAAGGCCCTATCCCGCAAGAGTGTGGGTCCAGCAGGGCCTTCCACACCTCTCAGGGTTGGAAGGGTTCACGTAAGCTTTTCACTCTGCTCTTTCGAACCCGGACATAAGTTCATTCTGCTCCCAGCAGAATGAGCCAACTCCAAACTAGTACCAATACTAGTGTACCACTGACCCCGGCTTAACGAGCGGGGCTTATTTGCTCAAGCTGAAGTACCATGGATCACATTTTGGAGCAGAGTTGGGTCTCTTCCAGCCTGCTTTAGGAATGGATGTGGTGACGTAGGTCTGTCTACTAAGTAGACATATCTCCTATTTTAGTCCATGTTGACAAACTGTCAGGGAAGAGAATGTTGAATCACTGTCTGAAGTGCTAAATGATTTATTGTATGAGAGCTGCCCACCCATACAAACGTGGAGCTAATGAGATTGCCAAGAAATCACTGCTATTGAGTGTACAGCCAAAAAAGTTCATGAGGGCTGCCCTTAAAATAGCAAAATTGGGGAAAAAAATCCCTTTAAAGTTATTTTCATAAGTTTCTCTTATTATTACTTTTTTAATTATGTCTTTCTGTCTGGCCAGCAAAAGCGTCTGGAGTTTTTCCCAGTTTAGAGGCCCCAGAGCTCCTCAGTGGGCCTCCAAAAGAAGCCCAAAGGTCAAGAAAACTTCAACTGATCATTCAAGAGAATGGAAAATACTTTCTGGGAGTTGATAGTCCACGTTACTGAAATGAATGCCAATACCTGTCTTATTCTCTGGCACTTTTGGGCCACTGATAGGACTGCCTATCACAAGAGCTCCTGATCTAGCTGGAGGAGAGGTCAGGCAATCCATAGGTTGCAGAACTGTCATACCTGTAGCTAATCCAAGCCAGCACTTTGGAGTACATTTTTTCATTAATAATTTTTTTTCGAAAGGACCATATTTACTGAGTGTTCTTGAAATATAATATTCCTTGAATGTGTCCTCACTCTGTTGATGACCCATGCCTAGGAAACTGGATAGGGATTTTCATGAGACTTTAAAGCAGTTAGATGCTCAAATCTCATCAAAATTAATGGGATCAAGCACCTAAGTCCCATCCATGCCTTAAAAAATTCCAGTCCTAAGACACTAGTGACACCGTGTTTGCTTAGCATGCTAGTAGGTCAGTAAAAGATCAAAACGATGGCATGTCTCTAAGAGATTGGAGTGCTAGCATTAAGAAAATCTTGAGAAGTCATAGGTCTAAGTTCAGTTCAGACAGCACAGGGAACACTAGAGTAATTAATCTTTTGGCAAACGTCAGTTCAGCATCAACCTTTTCTAAGGGACAAGGGGCCTCCAGTTAACTTTAGTCAGTTTGCAGAATGATGTTTCTCTGAAACTGAGTATTTTAATCAGTTTTCAGTGCTGAATTAGACCAGTCTATATGCCAAATTTGTGTCTGTGCACTACTTCCAGACTTTTCAATCAAGCTTCATTGCAAATCCTTCTCTTTATAGACCACTTTGCAACCAGAGTGTAGCAAGGATTGTTGTGCAGGAAGGGATGATCAACCTCCGGAGCACCTTGTGAGACTGGTCAGCATCTTACATGCCTCAGTGAAACTGGGAAATCATGAGCCCACCAGGGATAAAGACTCTCAAACCTTGTTGGCAGTCAAGACCTGTGGGATCTTCAACCCAGTGACTAAGGGAAGTCATGCAAGTCGTTCTACAGAGCGGAAGATTTTCCAGCAGTGCAGGGTGACTGGGCTATCAGCTGTGGGAGCTCTTGCAACATGAAACTCTCTCTTTTGTACTTTGAGGTAGCTGATGTCAATACAGCACTCAAGTGTTCATGCGCTAAACCTAGAGGAGGGGGGCACTTCAGCAAGGAAAATGGAGGCTCATGTGTGGAGAGCATGACATCTAGAGAAACAATGGTTCTTCAAGGCACATGCTATGGCAATCTGTGGGCATGTCCTAGCATCACCAGGTTGCTGCAGTCTTCCCTTTCGCTTTCTACAGCAGTTAATTTCTTGAGCTGCTGAAACACTGTGGAAGAATTGAGTACAGAGCACTGAAAGCAGCAGAAGGCACTCACAGCATAGGAGAACCCAGCTGGAAACTGTCGTGGTGTGCGTACGCACGTGCTGGAGGTGCTGTGCTGTGGAGAAGTGTGAGCGCTGTACATGTGCTCCATTAAGCCTGCCAGTTCTTAGGGCTGCTTCGCTGCAAAGACTGTATGGCTCCTGTTTTCCGAGGGCTTGAAAGTGCTGGGGCCTCCAGGAGCAATGCAGGGGAAAGAGGAAGATGTCAAGAAACTCCTCAGCCCTCGGGCAGGTGAGAAGGAGCTGCGAGGGGGCGAGAAAGGAGAGTATGCTTTTCCATACATTGGATATGGAGCTTTGTAACTCTGCTGCAGCCCCCTCATAAACTCAGCAAGAGCACATATATTTTCTGAATACATTTGTATTTTTCAGTGCTCAAGGCTGTGAAACCCGGAAAGGAGAGAGAGATGGGGTATCTGCTACACAGAGAGGAGGCTATACAGTGGGGAGAACACATCCTAACTTCCAGGATCCACTTCTTATCTCCCTCTTAAACTTCTGGCCTCGATTTCTGAATGGAAATGACTTTATTGGAACATTCTGCATTTGAAAGCTTGTGATAATACAAAAGCCATCCTCTGACTGATTTCTTCTTACAGAAACACCATTCAGAAGTACGGAGGGAGATGTTTACACCAGCAGATATCCTTAGTTTATAACATGGTGAGTGATTGCGAAACTTAGGACTGACTTTCCAAACCCGTTTAAGTTCTCAAGTGATCATAATACAGTTAACACATCCTTTACAAAAAACATGCACAAAAATAAGGAAATGAATGCTTAAACACATAATAAATCTTTCGCTCTCCACAGAATAAATACACTGTGCTTATCAGGTATAAACCGTGGCCTATTTCTTCATAATCGTAATCATAAATCTGGCTCAGTTATTGTATACATTCTACTATCTGTATTTACTTTTGAAGGATACTGCTGTAAATTTCTGAAAGATAAAGGGATTAATTTTTTTTGTAGATATTTACAAGTTACTAGTTCTGGGTGATAATAACAGGAGTACTGTCGGACGGGAAGGTATATAACAACAATTTATCTTAAAATTATATATGCAACTAAAGTTGCATCTGGCATTGGAAACAGAATATTGATATTGCTTTTGAAACTCTTTAATACGTATATTTCGAGGTTATTAAAGAAAGAACATAAAATTTTTTGGGGCACAACTGAAATAGTTGTGTTAAATAGAAATATACCTTTCATTATAGTTTAAAAAGGAATGGTGTGTTTTTCTCGGTGTGTCAGATGTGTAGGATCTAGGACATGTGTACCTACTTGTTACTTTGCTTTCAGGGATGCGGTGTTTGTTGGTGGTGCGATAGCTTTCTGGCTGTAATGCTTACAAAACCCACTTTGCTGTAATGTGAGCACTACGCCCTGAGGAGAAGCCAGGCTGTTGGGCTGTCCCTGTGGGTTTCACGAAGGGTTTTGACTCTGTGAATCAAGGTAATTTGTTGATGCTTCTGTAAATTTGATGAGCCAACAAGTCTTTTTATGGAGGGTGTTTTCAATCAATGATATTTTTAGAAATGTTTTGTGGTTACAAACAGAGTTAAGTGAACTGGTGTTTTGGCGCTGGTGTTACTGAGAATGATGTTTGCTAAACTACCGATGAGCACTAAGGATGCTGACAGGGCCATTTATACATGGCGCTGTTAAGATACAAGAGTCCTTATCGTGAAGAAGTTATGTGCAAAGAGAAAGATAATGGAGGAAATCGTGTATGACTTGTCATACGTAAGCGGTTGTTTGTAGTTAGCTCCTGCTCCTAATGATAATAATTTGCACATTAATTGCTTCAAATGTCTTACAATGCATTTGGATTTATGTTCACTCTGGAAAAAAGTCAGAAGTTATGCTTCAACCAGGACCATCTGGTTTGCTGTGGAGGTTTAAAGTTTATATGGGTCCAAAAGCAATTGAAGAAATTCACTGAAGAAAAATCTGTCAAGGGATATTAAATGTAAAGATACCCCATCTGCCTATATGGCGTCCCTCCAGCTCCTTGTAAGCTGGTGCAGCACGTAAGGGCACACCGCTATATGTTCAGTCTCCTCTTATAGTCTACCCCAAGGTCATGCTATTGGCTGTTCACAGAGGCTGGAAACTGAACTAGCGTGCTTTTTGATCAGATCCTGTATAATGCTGGAAAGCTCTTGAGACCAGAAATCACACTTGTGATTTGAGGTGCATCTCGATGTTACTGATGGTTTTGAGGTTTTTTTCACCTTCAGTGTGCTTTTTCGAGATGCATAATGCTGATAGCGTCAGAAAAATTACGGGCAGGGAAGCAAAGCATTTGGTAAGTTACAGTGCCATCTATAGAAGGAACACAGCACCAGCCTGCAAACTGAGGTCTCATTGCCTTCACAAACCTTATTTTGTACCTTCAACAACCAGGTCTGATGTTTCAACCATCAGCTGGAACTAAAGGTTAAATCCAACAGAAAACTCTGAGCACTGCACTGAATCTTTAGGCACTACTGAAATCCTCAGAAAACTTGTTCAGCTTTCCCCCCTACTTCCCTCAGACCATATTTTTCTGCCAGTGTTGTCCCAGTCTCCCATTTGTTTTTTTTCTAGTGGGCCTCCATCTCCTGGTAACACAGAGCTGCTTGGTGGTCTCATTAAGGGCCAGGGGACTCTTAAACTTGGCCTCCCCCTTGCCAAGGGGGTAGGCTAGTAAAGGTACTTAGGTGAGGCTTTGCACAAGGCAGAATCGAGCAAAATCTTGTACTTCTTGATGTGCACGTCCAGTTATCACCCAGTGGCAAAAGGCTCTGACTGGGAGGTCAGGGGTCTGCCTTCAGCTCCCTATTGTACCTGCAGCTGGTACTTCTGTATTTTAGGAGATGGCAACCACCAGCAGACTGTTACAGTGTACAGTGAGTTGTACAGCTCTCTGAATTACCATTTGCGTAAAGAACCTGGATATACATTAAGCCAAGGAGAGATGTTGAGATGTTGACTTCATGATAAGGAGTTAGAAACTGGCGTGGAAGAGTCAGATTCAAGTCCCTATTCCAGTGACTATTTCATTGCTTACAAAGTGGAGGACCACTGCAGGAAGAAAGAGAGAGAACCATTCACCATGAAGTGCCAAATAGCTTAGTAGTTAAACTTAGTTAAACATAGAGGGCTTCAGCGCATGTTTTGGCTGCAGAGCAGGAGAAAAAGCCTAGCCAGAGAAGGAACATAACCCAGGGCTGTCTGTCATGTCTCTTCTTTTTCTCTCATTCAAAAGGGCACCTAACATTAGGAGAGTATTCACGGTAAGAGTATTAAGCAAGGATGAACACAACATGTTTAAGTCCTTTTGGAGAAAACCTGTGCCTAGCTCAGTATTTCCCACCGGCTAGTTTAAGCAATGCCCCTCCCAGCTTCTTGCTTTCTGTGCTCCCCAGCCATAAGCCCCTCGTTCCTTCCATTGGCTTTGTAGGGGATCACGCCGCCTAACTGAAAGCTGAGGTTTCCCTGAGTTTCGCTGCTCACTGAGGAATTGGCAGTGTGTAATTTGCTCAAGAAAGCTGGTGGCAGAGCAGGGCATTTAATGTAAGGCTCCGGTGACCCAGCCTGACTACCCAGCCCTCCTGCTTTTTTCTACCAGTTGGCCACATCACTGTGGCTTATCAGTAAGCATGCTCATTGCTTTGGGCAATACTTTGGGCAATAATGGCTTTAGTTTGGAAGCTCTCTCTCTGCCTCTTACAAATCTGTAGATTTTGGTGAGGTGAGTAAAAGAAGACCCAGGATCTAATGTGGTACCATTTACCATCACTGGGCATTTTGCCACCTGGCTTACAAGTTGGTTTTATGACCCTGAAGAAACTGGATGAACTGTTCTTAAGCTAAATGAAAGGAATTATTAACTCCTGTTACTTTTTTAATGTGTTCTGGCCCGAAATTCCTTCATTTAGATCCTGATTCTGGAGGACGTAAGATCGAAAAAAACAGCTTTCCTGTGCAGCTGAATTTCTTGTGCCTATTTACAGCAATGTGCTTCCATTTTCAACACTGGCAAAAACCTACTTATAAAACAACTCTGAGAATATGAAAACAAAAGAAATAAGACAAAAGTTCAGACATTTTAAAAGGAAACAGTTTAAAGTCTTTCACTACTGAAAACTACTTTTAAAATGTATTTGGTATTCACAGAAAATGCTGTGTTATCTTTTCAAAAGCCTTAGACATCTTAGGTTTGGGGAAAATATTTTAAATGAGCAGGGAGAATTAAAATTTGCCTTCCAGCAGGACTAATGCTTAGGATCTTAGTTCCAGAGAGGTAACAAAATTGTTGCTAAATCGCCTAAGTCTGACTAGCTGAGATGAGAGTCTAGATGCTGCCATTCCAGAAATACAGACCTGTAGTTCTTCCGCCACCGACACCTTCCTTTGCCTGTCATCTAAGTGAATACTTCTTTTTCTGAAATGCCCACCAACCTGTAGAAAGTCGCACAGAGTAAGATGATACTCCACAGGAAGAAGGGCATGACAGTGAGAGTCATTAGCTGTCATTGAGATGGGAGCTCCATGGAGTCTCTTGGGCAGAGGTATTCTGTGCAGGATCGAGGGAAGCGGTTACCTTTCGAGATATGGTGGGAATAAAGGGGATATCTTAAACCAAAGACCATTCTGGAAAACAATCCCCATGTCATTGCATGCCAGCTAAACTCCAGCATAGCTGATGCTGGGTGGCTGCTGTGAAGGAATGCAGACCTGGGCTGCTTCTGTCTGTCTGTTGTGTCTCATCCTGGAAGCTTCCCGGACTGGCAGACTTAGAGATGTACAAAAACAAGCACATCTGGGCCACAAGACATCAGTGAAACTCATTACCCATTCAAGTACAAAATCTGTATATTAGAATACTGTACATATCTATACAAAAAGACCATTCCAGACCGTGAACATTTTTCAGATCAGCTATAGTTTTAAATGAACCATGAAATGAGAGGCCTGTCCTTCTATACTGTGGGCAGTAGTTGTATATCTGAGCACCGTAAGCATGCACTGGCTGTAGTTCGGGAAGCTTTTTTCCAGTAGCCCATTCCAATAATTTCAGGTGTCCTTTCCTTTTTCAATGCAGAAAGGTCAACTACAATTCCCTACAAGAAATGACATGAGTTTCAGAGCACTTTCCTACATTATGGGTGATTTATTTATTTTTACAGTTTAGAAAGGATATGCATGCTTGATAGTATTTGCATAGGTTTCCTCCAGCTAGTTATCTTATGTACACGGGACAGATTTTTAAGGGCATCACTTTAAGGGCAAAACAAAGCCCTTTTGCTTTGTTATGGATTTCACTGTTCTTGCTTTATTTGCAAATAAAATGTGCACAAGCATTTATTTTGCCCCAGATAAGAATGACTGTAAATAAACAAACAAGCAGGCGTTGAAAGCCCTTTCTAGTTCCTGCATCTGTTTCCCTCCTGAAACAGAAGTCATTCTGAAAACGTCACTGAAAGCTTGCTTTGAAAATGAGTATTTTTGCAGACTGCGGACTGCTGACTGTAGTACTACATTTACTAAAGAGATGCAGGCACACAATGGTTTGCCTCTGTTTTATCTAGGTCACGGGCCAGAATTCTCCTGGGTGCTAACATTTTCAATTAAGCTGAATTTGTCGGTGCACAGTGGAGCTATTTTCCTTTTTAAAGCTGGTCCTAAATGGGAATGCTGAGTGTCACACCTGGTTTAACTGTTTTTGGTTCCGTGTAGAGTCAAGGGGTGAAGTCCCCTCCCCAAGGGGGTGGCCACTCACTCTGCCGTGGCCAAGCACTAACCCGGCATCAGAGTTCCCCAGTTCACACACCCCACCCCATACATCCACCGCTCTTGATTTTATTAAGTGACTTTGGCAGTGTTCTAGGGGGGTACCTGGAGGAATCGCTTGCAATCATCCATAAAGAGGAGCTCAACAAAATATAGTGGAGGCCAGTCTCTCTGCACCAAGTTTAGGTACTAAGAGCCTAATTTAAATCCTAGTAATTTAAAACCTAGAATTTAAAACTTAGCCTTTTCCAGTA
>NW_009197533.1:5533-14008 GCF_000690835.1 Fulmarus glacialis | reverse complement strand
AAATTCAATGCAGTAACTGAGCTTCTTTTTGTTCCTAACAAATCCTTTTCCTCTTATATGTGAATATGCTTGTGAGCAGTAGCTCTGTCTCAAGCATTTTAAAGAAGTACCACGCAGGATGTATCGACTGCCTTTAGGTTTTATGAGTTCTTATTTAGACCTGAAGTTTTAAAATTATTCTCTATATTATGATGATCCATGCTGTATGCTGCATATTTCACACAATGTGGATAAGGTGTTAAATCTGTTACGTACATAAGAGCAAATAACGAAGCTGGGTCCAGTCAGTGATTTGTTCAGGACAGTGCAAGAAAACCTAAAGATAAACTGTGTGACTGGTTCTGGCCATCATTGCCGCCAGTTCTGCTCTCTGCTCTAGAGAGAGCCTTTTCTTCACCTGTTGGCACATATTGCCAGTATGAAGTTACTGTACGGATATAACAAGAAGTATATCTTGGCCTGACTGCTGAAGTACTGGAAGGAAGAATATTGAGATCTGGCCATAAACATGAAGAATAATGTGGGACTGGATAAACCATATCCAACTTGTTATTGTTTTATTTCTTAAGAAGCTTTAGAAAGCTTATTTCTTAAGAAGCTTTCCAGCAGCATTCTTATGAAAAAACCCCTGAACAGAGGGAAGTTGCTCTGTTGGTGGTCACCGCTGGTGAAAAGTCCAAAAATCTCCTGTCTGAGAACGAAGGCAGGGACAGCCCACACAGGTCTGTGCTTTTCTAATACACACAAACGTTATCTATTATATTGCAGTGTGCAAATATGCTAAAAATGTATACTTTATTTATACAAACTCATGTTACTGCTGCGGTAAAAAATACTTGAGAAAGCAGTTGAACTTGTGAACGCTTACACTTCAGACTATAGTTACATTGCTGAGATTCACGTTTTCTGCCTGGTTATAATTTATAAACATTGGATTTAGTCAGGGAAAATCTTCATACAGCTTAACTGTAATTTCCTGCGGTAAATGGAGTCTGATGAGTGAGGATATGAAATCCTGGAAAGGTTTAATCATTCTAAGGAAAGCTGTCCCGCTTGATGTAGTAGAATCAGTATAATTTTGTAAGAAGGATTGGCAGTTTGCTAATTCCCTGTTCAATCCAGAGTGAAAAATACCAAGTGAGGGGCTTCCGCTTGAAAGCAAATGGATTTTTGCCCTCCTAACATGATGGGATCAGGCTCTGAATCTAAGCAGATGTGGAAATATCATCAAGTGCCTGACTAAGGAAATCACTTCAGCCTATACATAACTTCAACCACGTGCTCAAGCCTAACTGAAGGCTTGATTTCAGTTGAAATCATGGACTAATCATGAGCTGAGGTGCTTTGTAAAATCAGAGCCCAAGTGGTACATAGTAATTAAAAATAAGTGCTCCTGTTGCAGCCTAGGAGCTGAATTTATCTAGCATATTTGAGCAGAGAACTTTCCCCTGCCTCACCGAATCTAATGGAGTCTACTGCCAAAGTGATAAAATGACATCTCCAGACACGCATATATCAAATGAATGTCAGTGACAAAAATAATGTTGCTGTGGAGCTAATGTTCAATTATTTGAGAAGGATTATTTCTCTCCTTTTGGTGGCACCTCACAAGGGCCCAGGTATATTTGTGGATTCTCCTTTCAAATGTGCCAGCTAGGCCTATAGGATAAAAAAAACCCCTGCATATTGTTAGCTGCTGGTGGAGAAATATCTCAAGTTTTGAAAATCAAAGAGATTTTAAACTAATTTCTTCCCATGTTTTTTCAGTCTGTCAATGAGTGTGTGGTTGTCGGCTCGCAACATAGCAAGCATATTCCCTGCAGGAACCACAGGCAGCGGTCGCAGGCTCTCCTGGGACTCTCTCCTATTACAAGCCTCAGGAGTGGCAGCCATGAGCTATCCACATCCAAACTACAGCTAAGCAAAGGATTAAAGTCAGTCATCTGAGTGACATGTATCCCTGCAGCAGCCGCGGCATACGGGGTGGTAGAAATGAAGCAACTTTTGTAAAACATGTTGTGCAAGATCCCCAGCTGCTTAACCAGCAGTTTCTCGTTGCCCTGAAACTGCACTTTCCCCAAGAGCAACTGTGTGCCTGCAGAAAAACTTTCCTAAACCCTCACAGCCTGATCCAGGGCCGTGAACATGCATCAGACTGATTCAAACCAAATAGAGGATTTTGCCACCTTTTAGAAAAGATTTGCATGACATTTTACAGGCAAGTTTGTCGTCACTGCTGCCTGCACCAATCATTTCTTAAAACGCAGTGGGTGTTACTTTATGACTTGCTGCCAGAGGGTCTTGTTGGGATACAGAAAATTGAAAACCAAGTCCCAAACTGTATGTCATACCTAAGGGAGATCATGTCTGCCTCTGTATGTAGCATTGGGCTGCATCAGAAACCTCTAATAGCTGCTTTCAGAAGTAGGGAAAAATTAACCACCCAGTATTTCACCCCTTCTCTTGCTTTGTTCAGTAAAAAATTGATCCTGACAAATATGTTGTTTATTGATATGACTTGACCTTCAGGACCATTGTTCAGTGAAAGGAGTAAGAATGGTTAGTAAAGTCAGAGAAAGTATCAAGGTAGCCAAATAATGATATTATTTTCTGAACAATCTTCTTCAGTACTTCTTCAAACCATTCCATAAAACCACCAGGAACGTGGCCACAACTTTGCCACCTGACTCTTCTGTATGTCAGAAAGCCTGAACACTGCAACCAGCCTCTTTTCTGTAATCATCTGCAGTTCAGATTTATGCATACTCCTCAGCTTCCCAGTGTTGCTAAACATTTTTGTGGGATGGGAGGGGGAAAAGGAGGGAGAAAGTAATATTTCTTGAATTGTGATGAATAGAAGTCTACTGGAGAAGTATTTTGAGGCATTAGAAGGGGACTCAAGGGACTATACGTCAATACAGACCCTCTTTTGCAGACAGACATGAGTTCACCTGACTGTTCTCCAAGTCAATCAAGTTGTGGTTAGCCCAACACTGAGCTTTAGCTAATAAGCGATGCTAAGAGGTAGGGTATATTAACTCAGGCCCAAAGCCAAACTAGTCTAAATATAAAACTCTGCCTGCAGAAAGCTCCACATGTAGTTATAAAGTTAGTTTTAATTCCAACTCTGCCATCAATTTCAAGCATCACCTTAGGCAAATCACTGAATCTATGTCTCAGTTCGTTACTTGCAAAGTGGGGACAGTAAAACTGCATTTCTCCCACTCTCCATATATTAGGACTGGAAGTTGTTCTGGTAGGATGTTAACATGCACATATATAAAGACTTGAAAAGAAAATGCAACTCAGTCTGGCTACGGTGCTGTAAGTAATAATACCTCTCAGTATGGTATTGAGTGTTCTTAAGCAATGGAATTGACTGTCTTTGTTTTTTATAGTACTCTGCTTGAAATGCTAAACCCACTGGAATATCTTTGCCCAGTCTTGTTCCTCCAACGTCATGCAGATCTCCTCACTTTTTGTATCTTGCTGCAGGCCTTGCAATATCAGCTAACCACATCTGAAACTCATCTAAGCAAAAACTACATAAGAAATTTTCAAATCAGTTCTCTGTTGCTTGTTACTTGGGCATTGGGCTTCATCTAGAACTGCATTTCTGATGCACGGCAATTCTTTAAGGGGTTGGGAAACTTCATTAAACTGTCTCATGTTGTTTATGGTACTGCTGGAAAGATGGCTGTTAAAAAACAAGCAGGAATTCTCTCCTTTTCCCATCTTCCCTATCAAGCGTTCTCCGCTCCGTTCCCAGTAGGGTTCCGTGTCACCCTTAGGGATGTTACACACATCCTCTGGGAGGTCTCCCCATACTTCTGTTTCTGATTCATTGGCCATGGAAGAGCTACCTCTGATCTGCCCCTGGCCTCTGCTTTTCCCAACTCTTTGTGAAGAGACAACCCTCCCAACAGTGACAAAACCTGCACCTCCTCCTAGATACATCAGCTGCTGTTCCTGCAGCCATTCTTGTCCTTCCACCCCAGCCAGAGCAGAAAAGCAGCAGTCAGCAGCATCAGCCTCCAGCTCTTCCTGTGAGGAACAGCTCCCCCACGCATGGCTTGGGGAGGAGACTCACGATTAGCTCCTCGTCAAGGAGCCCAGCACTCTGTTCCCAAGGCTGGAGCAACACTGATTGCTGTTCCAATTTTTCATACTGTAACAGGTAACCTGGGGCGGTTTAACAAAAGCTGGTTGTGAAATCCTGGTCCCTTGCAAACTTCCAAGGATGGAGATGCCCCCGTTTCTCTGATGACTTGTTCCAGTACTGTACTACCTTCCCACTGAAGAAGTACTCTTCTAGTTTCCGAATGTCCCGAACTGAACCTTCCAAGCTGCAATTTGTGGTTACTGCTCTTTGATATACCATCTCCTACTACCAAGAAAAAAATTGGCTTTGTCATCTTTGTAACTGCCCTTGAAGTAGTTGTAAGCTACAATTAGATCCTCCCTTAGTCTCCTCCCTTAGTCTCCTTAGTCTCCTCCGTGCCAGACTATACACGCCCAGCTCCACCAACCTCTCCTTGTAGGCCATATGCTCCATGCCTCTGGCTGCCTCAGTAGCCTTCTGCTGGACCCTCTCCGTATTCCTCCACGTCCTTCTTGGACTGGGGGGGGATGACACCCAGAACTGAACACGCTATTCCAGGTACAGCCTCACCAGTGCCAAGTAGAGATGGATAACTTCCCTCCATCTGCTGACCTCGCTCCTCCCGATACAACTCCCAGCATAGTACGCAATTTGCCTTACTCACGAGGAGAGCACACAACACATGGGCTTATAGTCAATTTGGCACCCGCCGAATCCCCCAGGGCCTGTCGAGCAGGGCTGCAACTCGGCCCGTCGCCTCCCAGCCTGGGCAGAGACATGTGGTGGCTCCAGCCAGGTGCCAAGCTCTGCACCTCGCCGTGTTGAACTCTGTGAGGTTTCTTCTAGCCCCATCCTCTCATCTACTGAGGTCCCTTGGGCTTGAAGCATTTGGAATGTCAGCCACTCCCTGTAACTTAATATCACCCTGTGCAAGAATTTAAAAATGACAAAAGGCGAGTGATATTTTAATTCCTTTGGTCACAAAGGAATTTTAATGCTGTTACTCAGCTTCTGGCTGCATTTTTCCCAGTTCTTGTTTGCTCCCACTTTCTCCACAGTCTCACTGAGCTGCAGTCCTGTCATCAGCCTCTTCTTGGCTGTCAGCAGCACCAGGAGAGGGATCCTGTGACTATGAGGTTTATTGCCAGTCTCTTGTTGTCTCCCTATGCCCAGCACATGGGCTGGTGGGACTGGCCCCTTGAGCTCCCCGGTGCCTTTGCATCAAAGGCAGAGGATACTAGTATGTCTAGTTCCCTTTTTCAGGTAACTACTTCTCCATCTTAAATATTTATAGATTGATAAACTGGTCTGTGCATCAAAAGCTGGATGCTGCTGGAGTTATTCCCACTCTTTCTTTCCTTACTCCCCCAAAAAAGAATCCTATTTAGCATGGAAATAGCAGTGCATATATTGTACAGTGGTATGTGCTGGACAAAGAGGTGGTGTGGTGCTGTATCAGCTGCCAATGAGCTATGGACCTAAGCCAAAGGCTATTGAAATGCATAAGAGGCTTTGGACGTTACATCACACCTAAGTTAACTTTTGACTAAATTAAGGATTGGATATTTGGCTCTGAAATCAGAAGTGTGCTTAAGCATATGAGTGGTCCCACTGAAAGCGGTAGGACTACCTGTGGACTTAACATTACACGCGTGGTTGAATAACTTTGCGCCTGGATCTGTTTTGCCATTGGTGGCTCCTAAATCAGATTTGTTGCTGAAAGTTTCCCAATGCTGCCACCTACAGAACAGGTTAACTGCAGCTTTCAACATAGCAGAGAAGAAAACTCTGTTAAAAAAATTATAGATTGTGCACAATCAACCCTGGATACGGTTCTAAATTAGCAATGTGCAGGTCTAAACAGATAAGCCTGAAATCCTACCTAAGATTCTTAAATATTTCTCAAATATTTCTAAGGATAATTCTATAGATTAACTGTTAAAACTCCACCTCTGGGAAGGCTGCACAGCCTAGGCAGGAACCTGTTAATTCAAATTAAATAATTTGCTCAGTAGACTCCTCACATGTCTGGAAGAGCAGCAGTAGCAACAGCCAGTCACAGGTTTCTTTCAGAGCAGGCACAAAACACAAAACAGGCTTCACAAGCTCCTGCCCTTCTCAGTAATTGTCACAGTGAAAATTCAGGGGTAAATTCAGGAAAAACACGTAAGGTTTTAGATGAGAAATGGAGAAGGTCAAGAGAGCTAATTTAATTACGGAGGATGCACAGGAAATCAAGGAATGGTAACAGTTCCATACGGAACTTCAGATTTAAGATAAAAATACAAAGAGGAGAAAACAAGCAGAGACAAGAAACAAAATGAGCCTCACTTTAGATAGGATGTGACCAACAGAGAATATTAAATTATCAGAGAGCATCTTCTCACAAAAACAATGTGTTTTGATTCATAATACTCTCAAAAAGCCTACAGACATTTATACCTCTTGGTCTGAACTCTTCTGCTGAAGTGTGAAACACTGGGCAAAGATTAAAATTCAAAAACTTGCAAGTAGGTAAAACTAGCTGGCAAATATGCATAAAAAGCATTTATTTTGAGATTATACACATCTGACTTCAAAACATCTTCTATCTTTTCTATTTATAGCTTATTCTATATGGTTTTGACTTGGCACATATGGACTTTCATGCATCATGACTTTTCTTCTGAATGCAGTAGCACATCTGGAACAGCTGCACTGTTAATATTGCAAAAGCTTCCATCTATTCAGCTTACAGACCCTCACCCATTGTTTGAGACCTCCTTCATCTGAAGCAACTCTGTCCCAACTCCGGAGATCTTCACCTCCCCAGCAACTCATCTTCCTCTTTCTACCCAGGCTGTTTTAAATGAAAGCCCAGCTGTTTGCCCCTGTGGTAATTTTAGTAGTGGAAAACAGCATTGCTAGCAATGTTATACACAAGTGGATGGATAACATTCATTCCTTAATTGTTCTCTCTATTTCCATCCTTTGAAGATATACCTGGGACCAGAAGGTGAGAAAATAAGAAAGGTCTGTCACAACCTTTCCCTGTTTTTCCATGAGGCCAAAATTATTCAAATGTTGCCTTTCAGTAGATTCTTAACCCAGAAGCTTGAGCTAAAGAGTGAAAAAAAGTTTATGTAACACAAAAATAACTTCAGTAGCACTAGAGACTTACATTGCTAGATTAAAAAAAAAGAAAAAAAACAAAACCAGAAACATTTGACTGCTGCAATCACTGCAATCACAGATACAGTAGTATCTGAAAGACATTCAGGTTACTTCAGCATTGACTGACTGCCTGTGTAACTGTACACAGGCACAGTTACAGCAGGTACCCTCGGCAGTGGCCTTGAAGGCATGAAATGGTCCCCTGCAGAATTAAAGCATGCTCCTCCAGGTATGGCATACAGCTGACTGGGCTCTGCTCTCTCTCTGTCTCCCTCCTCCTGCCGTATCTGATTTTTATTGCTCCTTCCATCCTCCTGTGCTCATGCCACACGCATTTCCTCTCTTGCAGGCTTTGTTGCTAAGCAGCCTGAGCTGCAGGCATGGCTCCGAATCTGCACTGGAGTAGGAGGCTGCAGCGGAGATGCCCCAGGAGGCCTCCCTCCACCCTGCAACAACCTCCACTAACAGGCAGAATAAGATGCTGCTGTAGAGAACAGCAAGTGACACGTAACAGACCTTTTCTCAGCCGGTAGCTTTCAGCTTTCTGCTAACAGGAAAGCTTACCTTCCTGCTAACAGAAACTGAACGAGACTGATATTCAGAATTGAAGTACTCTGAGCTTTAGCTGAGCTCAGAATTTGCATTAAAAGGTGTTGCAATGCCCTGCTAGCTTCAGCTGTCAGGTAATTATGTGAGCAGTAACAAGGCCCAATACCAAACACCTCCAGACCACACATGGCTTTAATCAAAGCTTGTGTTTTGAATTACCCTTCAAAAAAGCCTGGAAGCCAGGAGCAGTCTGCAGCATACACAGAGCACCAGTGACCACCTAAGAATGTAAGTTACCCAGCACCATACAACATGGCTGGCAGGCACGACTGGGACACAATACGTCAAAAGAAAGGCCGGAGTTGAAGGGGTTTTATCCCATCTTACAGCTACCTGAGCTATCAGCAAGGAGCTGCAGATAAGCAGCAGCTAGACTCAGGTAAGAATAGTTTCCACAGAAGGTCACAGAGTTGAGGTCAAGGAAATGTGTAATATATATCAAGTATCTTTCTTCCCCTTGAACCCAGAACTTTGTCCTGCTATTGAAAATTCATGTAGTGTCATTTCTCCTTTTTTAGGTGTCCTGGTTTCAGCTGGGATAGTTAAGTTTCCTTGCTAGTAGCTGGTATAGTGCTGTGTTTTGGATTTAGGATGAGAATAACGTTGGTAAC
>NW_009197533.1:362-5411 GCF_000690835.1 Fulmarus glacialis | reverse complement strand
AAGGATATTCCATACCATATGACATCATGCTCAGTATATAAACTAGAGAAAGCTGGCCAGGGCACCGCTGCTCAGGGACTGGCTGGGCATGGGTCAGTTGGCAGTGAGCAATTGCTTTTCATTTGCATCACTTGTCTTTCTTGGGTTCTATTTCTCTCTCTTTTTGTTATTTTCCTCTTCATTACAATTTATTATTTTATTTCAATTATTAAACTGTTCTTATCTCAACCCACAAGTGTTCTCACTCTTACTCTTCCAATTCTCCCACCCGGGCAGAGGAGGGTAGTGAGCAAGCAGCTGTGTGGTGTTTAGTTGGGAACTAGGGTTAAACCACATTAGGTGATTTTGGAAGGGAGAGGTAGTATAGCCTCTTCCAAGGCCTTCCTAACACAATCACAAGTTAATAAGCACACACTGGCTAGCTGAGGATTGTGTTCAGCATTAGCCAGCAGATTTCTTTTAACCACAGGTAGGTAAAAACCTGTTCTAATACAGTCTCCTATAAGGAAACACAACACCAACCAATTCAGTGGGTATTCTGTTGCTTGTAGCATTAATACAAATAGTCTCTGTTTAAGAGCACCTTCAAGTTGACATTTTAGTGTTCCTTTATCGCACCTTCACCTCTAAAATAAATGTATTCAGGGTGGCGAATTGCAGCTTAAGATTCAGACTGGACATTAGAAAAAGCTTTACCAGAAGGGTAGTGCAGCACTGGAATATGCTATGCAGACAATGGTGCATCTCTCCATCCTTGGAGGCCTTCACGACACCAGAAAAAGCACCTGAGGCAGACATTAACTTTTTGCTCAGAGGAGAGCTTTGAGGGTCCTTTCAAAACAAGGTTTATAGAGGATACCACACTTAACTCCTTTTGGAGAAAGTTACAGTGATCACTTTAGTCCATTTAGTCTTCCAGCAGAACAAATTTATTCTCATTAAGGACAAGGAAATACCAACCAACAGCTCAATTAACATGACACAGATTAAACAAGCCCTGTTAAGCATTTTCTACTTAACATGTGAAAAAAGAGTCTAAAGACATCTGATGTGTCCGAACTGTTCACATTAAAACTTGAGCTCATCCTTTAGCATAAGCTCAGCCAATGTTGCTCCTGTGTATAGCAAAAGGTGGAAACAATTTAAGTTACCAGAACAGCTGTATTTAACAAGTACTGAAGCACTGGAGTTTAGACTGCATTTACTGGTGTGCTATTAGACTGCTTTCCTTGCATCTCTTCAGAGTCTCAGGCAGACTTGCAGAAAGCCACAGCAGAAAAACGAACTTCTCCTTTTTCACGTTCTGTAAATTGTCTACAGATCTTAGCAGAATCCTTGGAAGAAAAATAAAATGTTTAGACTATCAGAATACACTTGCTATAGAGACCAAGTCTTTGCAGCTCCTCTCTGTGTCCCACCAACTAAGTTACAAGGTCTCGTAGCACCAGCTAATAAATACACTTAACAGCTATCTAGCTCTGCAACACACTACTACCTTGTTACCACGGTGTAAGAAGCACCAACTTGTACAGCAAGTACGTACAGCCACTATACACTGAATGCATGCCTCTCATCCTTTTATAAGCCTTGGTTTCAGGGAAACAAGCAGGTAGGGAGAAGTCTTACCTTCAATAGCAAGTCATCTGAGCTTGTGCCATGGTTTACAGGAAATGGCATACGCCCATCTGTGAAACAAAGTCCAATCACTCGGTGTACTTAATACTTCTTCTGAATTAGCAAAACTGAGCTTAGTGGGCCCAAGAAACAAGTACACACATGAAGATACTTGGGAGGTCAGAATAAATTGTCAATACATAGCTTGAGTAAGCAGGGGACTAAGTATTCCCACCTTTACAGGAGATTACATGCTTTACAAGAGGGCCTAGGCCTTCAGTGCAACCCATCTTCAGTTAAAATCTTCAAGTGAAGGTACAAACTATGTATTGGCTTTGAGAGGCTCAGTGAACAGCTTAACCAGCTCCAAGTATCTAGCCTGAGCCCCCAGTGCTGCTGTACAGTGTAAAGCAGGCCCAGTCCAACTACAGAGAGTTCTCAGGACCTTACCCAATTCATACAGATGTCCATCCACATTGACAAACAGGATAAAGTGGAAGTTCAAACTGTTGTCCTCAACCTTAAGAGAGACCATTAGATACATTTGTTAGATTGAAAAAAGCCTAGTACTGTGAAGTACTTGTGACTACAGGACAGAGGAGATGTCACAACAAAGCAACAGCAAATGACTAAAAACTTAAGTTCAGCTGAAGAGGTCTCTGCAAGACCTCTACAAGGCCAAGCATCAAAAATCCTAATGTACAGTCACATTTTCAGACTGGGTCTGAAACCAAATTTTCAATCCATGTTTCAGGAAGAAATCCTACACAAGCATTCACCCATGAGTCACTCATTTCTCTTTCCACATGAGCTGTAACAGCTATCTGCCAGACAAAAAATTGCAATGCTCTACCACCTTCATTAACCCCTTCTCCCAAGATTTTACACATTTGTATCTTACCCGACATTGTCCTTCTTGTGCGACCGAATTGTGGACTTCTTGTATAGCCTTAAGAGAAAGCAGATATAGGTTACTACATCCTTAAGTGCTGATAGCTGTCAGCAGTTTGTGTAGTTTATATACCTTATTATTTGCAAAATGCTTAGCTCTCTCTTCAGGAGACAGATCAGCTGTTTCATCAAGAAACTTCTTCAGGGCAGACCCCTCACCTGCACAAGATGATCAAAGATTTTGTTCAGTATAGGTACAGCATCAGTTACAGTTCAGACGCAGCCCTCAGTAATCAATGCTTGTTGCACTAACTAGGAGTAATTGCATTCTGCCTGGAACCATCCCCTGCATAAGCATATTATAACTAGCACTTGAAGCAAGCTATTTATCCAGAAGCTATTAATCTACACACAGAGCCAGAGTTCAGGTGCTTCAGGGTACTCTGGATGCTTGTCTTAGAACTCACTTTCAAATGGAATTTAGCTTTTCTGATTTCCCCCCCCCATATGGCAGAGGTGTTCAGTCCTGTTTTAAAGAAATTCAAGAAAGGTGCCAGCTGTGAGGACACTTAAGTATGAACTAACAGAATATGGGTAAATGAAATTGAGTTGTCTCCCTGCCTTCAAATGAACACAGCACTTGTCATGCCAGGCTTACTTTGGTTTTCCAGAACATAAATTAGTGCAGTACTAAGATGCACTGAATTCTACTCTTACATGCATCATTCATTTCACTCATCAAGAGTCTGCTATTTCAGAAAATCCTCTCAAAAAGAGTAAAGCAAAGCTACTCTCATTTAGCCTTCCATACGGGTTTTCCTTTGTTTAAAAAGGAATCCCACCCTACCCAAAGGGTTCAAGTTCTCTTGGAATAATGAAAGTAAGTTACATTTCGCAGATCTCTAGTCTTTGAACAATAGACTATTTCCTGGACTCAATGCTTTTTTGACAAGGACTTGTAATCCGGTTTCCTACGAGTTTCCAGCCACCAGTTACCTAAGCCAGTTTTACACCCTTTTCTGTAAGAGAACCATCAAAACTATTATCTCTGCAGGAAAAGTCTACTTACAGACCCTTAGGACCTATATGACCCTTATCATCCTATACGGCTTTCCCAGCAAAAAGAAAACATGTTTTAGACTGATTCATAGGCTACCCTGAGCAAGGCTGTTTACATTAGACTAAGTGACATGAAGAACTTTTATCTCTTCAGTTGACATCACCTACACCAATGTCAATAGCTACTTCTGAACATGATACTTCCTAATTACAGATTTTGGCCAGTCCTACTACATGCCCTTTTCCTCTTGCATCGCTCACTAGGATGATACCTCTGCAGCTACCAAAGAGGAGTCAAAGTACGTTCCCTTCTGTGATTCAGGTAAAAAGTGAGACCACATGCCCCCCTCCAAGAGCTGAAAGACCCATGTACCCACTGAAGCAGTACAGCATGCCTCAACTTGGCTTGCATGAAAGCCCCAGGTGTCTCCTATAGCCCATACCCACTCAATCTTTCCCCCATCATAAAAAAATGTCAATTCAAGCATTTCAGAACATTCATACTCACCAAGCTTCACTTTGTCTTTATTATTAGCAACTGCATGTATCAGACCAATTGTCCCACAGGAGTTACTGACCGTCTGCTTCAGGAAATACACCTTGGAACTGATTTCTTGGTCCTTTATTTTCTCAGTCTGTTGTTTCCTGAAGTTCTCATGCTGTAAACATGTAACTGTTTTAAGCATTTCACCACAGTGGTATCTTTTTATTGTGCAAACTACTAGACAAATGAGTTGTGCAGGAGAATCAATACCAGGACTAGACAAAGATTTACCCAGAAAGTCATCTTCGTGGCATAGGTCCAGTAAAGCATCATATGTCTCTACTGGATGCAGGCCAAGCCTTAATGGACTACCTGCATGACTCAGTCATATCCAAAGGCACCGTTCTTAGCCTCTCCACCTGTTCTGTACACTGGAAATAGCTTGGGGTGGGAAATCATATAACAGATAGGCTCTTTTATATCCTCTCTCAATTGTTTTGGTCCATTTAATGAGACTACTCAGCATGTCTCTGCAATAGCTTGCCTTTGTACCTTTAGGTTACTTGCTTTCATGAACCCCCTGCCATCAGAACAATGTATAGACAAGCGTAAAACTCATCACTACTGAAAGGCTGTAATCCTTCCTTTAAAGAACCTGTTAAATATACTTTATTTCAAAGTCCATCTCCTCACCTACTAATCAATTGGATTAAATGTATTAATCATACAGAAGTAATTTAGGCGTCTCCAGACACAATGATTCAGCATGGTAACAGAATTGCTATTCCTCACGCTCAAGACTACTAACGCTTTTTCCTCAGTCTGATATACAAAGTAAAGTGTAAGAGAAGTATTAGAATAAAAGGCCTTGTTTTGTTGCTCAGTGCATTTTAGTTCAGGCTATTTGGAGGCTGGGGCCAAGCACCCAGCACCCCACCAGCCACCCACAGCCCCAGTGCAAGCCAAACCCATTCCCAACCATCTGATGCTTGGAGAGATGA
>NW_009197533.1:0-295 GCF_000690835.1 Fulmarus glacialis | reverse complement strand
CCAGCGGGTACAGACACGGCTGCTGACAACTGCCTGCTTTCTACTCCAGGCAGGGGCATTTGGGCCAGACGCGGCCTAGCTGGCCTGCCCGCGGTGACAGCAGAAACCCGTTACGGCACCAGCTGTCACAGAGCACCGGGGCAGCCGCAGGCTCCGTGCCTGAACCCAGCCCATCCAGCTGTTGCCTCCAGGGCTGCAGCCCAGACGACCTGCGAAGGAGGGACAGGACACCCGCCCCCCCGGAAGCTCCCCCACCCCGCGGGGGCACCACCCACCGCCTACCTGCTCGGTGAGG